>NC_074693.1:22874573-23159573 GCF_029448725.1 Salvelinus fontinalis
ACATTCACTTGAAAGGCATGCTTGTAACATCATCAGCTTTAATAAAGTGTAATTTAAGTTGGCATTTGCAACACCCATGGTGTTACGGATCCAAAACTCCAACACAGGGGTGTTACTTTGAAAAGTGTTAGTTTAACGATATTTCGGGGGGTCACATGTAATTTCTAAGAAAGTGTTACATTTTACACTGTGAGTGTTAAAATTCTGATCTCAAATTTGCTGTGCAGCAAGGCATGGACAATAGCCAACAGGATATCACAGTATCATTCTAATTGCAGGGGGAATATTTAAATTGTTTAGCTGTCTTGGTCTTTCTATAATTAAAGATTGCGAAGCTGGTGTATGGAGCCCCAAGGAGGTCCCATTCCTCATGACTTCTCTCTAGTCAGTCAAAGATAAACTCTACATGACAGTTTGCTAAAATGAAAGCACGTCATCAGAGTGTGACGTATGTTTGTTGTTGTTGAATGCTGTCGAACGCTGAAACCTAAATTTAAGACCTCGGTTTTAAAGCTGTTTTTATATACTTTTATTTTATTTTGAATCGTGCGGCTCAGTTGGTCAAAATTTCTGTGAGCGCTGCCATCTGTCCTGGGATCCTGCCAGATTCCGTATAGGGAGAGAGACGCGAAAGCCCAGCTAGCCTAGTTGGCTCGGCGGTCTCAAATGGAGTCCGTTATTGAATGTTTCCAGCATTGCAGGAGCTGTGTTTACTTTGCTTTGTTCATGGACAATGTGGACCGCGCTGACTTTCAATGTAGCAACTGCTTGCTTGCGGAGGAGGACTACAGGAGCGAAAAAGCTACTCTTAGCAAGCAAGTAGCAAACCTACATAAGCTACTGGGGAACCCACACCCACCTACTTTTTCTTTCACTTCCACCCCAGTAACCGTACGCCGCTCTGGTCTGGTGGACCGCAGCCGTGTCGGCTCTCCACAGCCGACTGGCTGGTGCTAGGCAGGGATCCATCCCCGAAGGGGTCTCACCCTTCCCTAGAGAACGAAGCTGATCTCGACCCAACCAACCAGCCAAGGAGGTACGTCACTCGCCGTGGAAGTTGAAGAAGGCATCCTCTGGCAACGGGGGTCTCCATGGAAATGTTGAGCCTGGAACTGACACAGACCAGAAACAGCTTTGCCGCTCTGGATCCAGAGGTTCTGGCGCCTTCGTCCTTGGTGGCTTCCCATTCAAGATCAGATCCGGAGGTACCTGCGTCTTCGTCCTCGTCTCTGTCTCCCTCTCCGGTGGCTTTTACCTCGAGTTCAGATCCTCGGAGCTCACTAGACCGTGAGGCTGCTTGAGAGACCGGCCCATTCAACATCATCAGCTGTCATCATAGGCAGCTCTATGGTGAGAAACATATCGGTCCCCAAGGCCAAAACCCTGTGTTACCCAGATTCAGCAGACTGTTGGCATTACACATCTGGCTAAAAGACTACTGTAGCTCTGCTGGAGTCACTTTTATTGATAACTTTGACACCTTCTGGAAATTGAAGATACTCTACAGGAATGACGGAGTCCATCCAAATCATCTTGGCTTCTGGACTCTGTCCACGCATTTCAAGGCAGTGTTGAAACAATGACTGGTAAATGATCCAAGACCAGCTCAGTTAATCCCTACCATTGTGACAATGAGTTGTCATAATGCTGCATCAATGTACATGATCTTAGGGGGATTGGCAAACACAATGTAAGTAATTTAATTTATGTACCCCTAATTGCACCGAATATATCTGTTTATCCTACAGCTATTGTAAGCAGTAATCATGAGCCTATAAACCAGAGTTAGTACTGAGGTGGTGTGCAGTAGTAGGAAGACCACTTCATGCAGCTCACCCTGCACTATCAGCTCCAATGTAAATAACATGAGTAAGTCTACCTCTGATAAGCTTCCCAGCAAAGCATTAAAAACAATCAAGCAACCCAGAAAAGTGCTAAAAATAGCCCATATTAACATACTGTTGAAGTCAGAAGTTTACATACACCTTAGCCAAATAAATTTAAACTCAGTTTTTCACAATTCCTGACATTTAATCCAAGTAAGAATTCACTATCTTATGTCAGTTAGGATCACCACTTTATTTTAAGAATGTGAAATGTCAGAATAATAGTAGAGAGAATGATTTATTTCAGCTTTTATTTCTTTCATCACATTCCTAGTGGGTCAGAAGTTTACGTACACTCAATTAGTATTTGGTAGCATTGCCTTTAAATTCTTTAACTTGGGTCAAACGTTTCGGGTAGCCTTCCACAAGCTTCCCACAATAAGTTGGGTGATTTTTGGCCCATTCCTCCTGACAGAGCTGGTGAGTCAGGTTTGTAGGCCTCCTTGCTCGAACACGCTTTTTCAGTTCTGCCCACACATTTTCTATGGGATTGAAATCAGGGCTTTTTGATGGCCACTCCAATACCTTCACTTTGTTGTCCTTAAGCCATTTTGCCACAACTTTGGAAGTATGCTTGGGGTCATTGTCCATTTCGAAGACCCAATTGCGACCGAGCTTTAACTTCCTGACTGATGTCTTGAGATGTTGCTTCAATATATCCACATAATTTTTCTGACTCATGATGCCATCTATTTTGTGAAGTGTACCAGTCCATCCTGCAGCAAAGCACCCCCACAACATGATGCTGCCACCCCCGTGCTTCACGGTTGGGATGATGTTCTTCGGCTTGCAAGCCTCTCCCTTCTTCCTCCAAACATAACGATGGTCATTATGGCCAAACAGTTCTATTCTTGTTTCATCAGACCAGAGGACATTTCTCAAAAAAAGTATGATCTTTGTCCCCATGTGCAGTTGCAAACCGCAGTCTGGCTCTTTTATGGCAGTTTTGGAGCAGTGGCTTCTTCCTTGCTGAGCGGCCTTTCAGGTTATGTCGATATAGAACTCGTTTTACTGTGGATATAGATACTTTTGTACTTGTTTCTTCCAGCATCTTCACAAGGTCCTTTGCTGCTGTTCTGTGATTGATTTGCACTTTTCACATCAAAGTATGTTCATCTCTAGGAGACATAACGCATCTCCTTCCTTAGCGGTATGACGGCTGCGTGGTCCCATGATGTTTATACTTGCGTACTATTGTTTGTACAGATGAACGTTGTACCTTCAGGCGTTTGTAACTCGCTCCCAAGGATGAACCCGTCTTGTGGAGGTCTACAATTGTTTTTCTGAGGTCTTGGCTTATTTCTTTTGATTTTACCATGATGTCAAAGAGGCACTGAGATTTGATGGGAGGCCTTGAAATACTTCCACAGGTACACCTCCAATTGACTCAAATTATATCAATATCAAAAATATCAAAAATGATATCAATTAGCCAACACTCCTACTCAGTAAACTGGATGCAGTCTATCACAGTGCCATCCGTTTTGTCACCAAAGCCCCTTATACCAACACTGTGACCTGTATATCTAGTTGGCTGGCCCTCGTTACATATTCGTTGCCAGACCCACTGGCTCCAGGTCATCTATAAGTCTATGCTAGGTAAAGCTCCGCCTTATTTTAGCTCACTGGTCACGATAACAACACGCACCCGTAGCACGTGCTCCAGCAGGTATATCTCACTGGTCATACCCAAAGCCAACACCGCCTTTGGCCGCCTTTCCTTCCAGTTCTCTGCTGCCAATGACTGGAACGAATTGCAAAAATCGCTGAAGCTGGAGACTTATATTTCCCTCACTAAATTTAAACATCAGCTATCTGAGCAGTTAACCGATCACTGCAGCTGTACATAGCCCATCTGCAAATAGCCCACCCAATCTACCTACCTCATCCCCATATTGTTTTTATTTACTTTTCTGCTCTTTTGCACACCAGTATTTCTACTTTCACATCATCATCTGCTCATTTATCACTCCAGTGTTCATTTGCTAAATTGTAATTACTTCACTATTATGGCCTATTTATTGTCTTACCTCCTCACGCCATTTGCACACACTGTATATAGACTTTCTTTTTTTTCTATTGTGTTATTGATTGTACACTTGTTTATTCCATGTGTAACTATGTGTTTGTGATAAAATGCTGGGTTCGTTGTCTGAGTCAGGCGCAGGACACAGGTTTGAGAAAAACACAAAAGTCTTTACTCAAAAAATTATACAAAACCGGAATATCTCCAACAAGGAAACATAACGTATAGAGAAAACCCTCCAACACACACGGTAACACAAAACAATCACGGACAAAACAGAAAGGTAGACGAGAAGGTAAATAAGGAACATAATAAGGGAATAGAAATCAGGTGTGCGTAATCAAGACAAAACAAAAGGAAACATGGATCGGTGATGACTAGAAAGCCGGTGACATCAACCGCCGAACGCTGGCCGAACAAGGAGAGGAGCCGACCTCAGCCGAAGTCGTGACAGTGTTGTTTTTTGTGTCACACTGCTTTGCTGTAACTTGTTCTCAACTAGCCTACCTGGTTAAATAAAGGTGAATAATAAAGGTGAATTTTAATTCATCACAAAGCCCACTGCAAACTATTTTAATGACATTTTCATTGGCAAGATAAGCAAACTTGGGGATGACATGCCAGCAACAAACACTGACACTACACATCCAAGTTTATTGGACCAAATTATGAAAGACAAGAATTGTATTTTTGAATTCCGTAATGTCAGTGTGGAAGAGGTGAAACAATTATTGTTGTCTATCAACAATGACAAGCCACCAGGGTCTGACAATCTGGATGGAAAATTACTGAGGATAATAGCAGACGATATTGCCACTCCTATTTGCCACATCTTCAATTTAGGCCTACTAGAGAGCATGTGCCCTCAGGCCTGGAGGGAACCTAAAGTCATTCTGCTACCCAAGAATAGTTAAGCCGCCTTTACTGTCTCAAATAGCCAACCAATCAGCCTGTTACCAACCCTTAGTAAACTCCTGGATAAATTGTGTTTGACCAGATACAATGCTATTTCACGGTAAACAAATTGACAACATAGTTTCAGCATGCTTATAGGGAAGGACACTCAACAAGCATAGCACTTACACAAATGACTGATGATTGGCTGAGAGAAATTGATGACAATATGATTGTGGGGGCCGTCTTGTTAGACTCAGTGCAGCTTTTGACATAATCGATCATAGTCTGCTGCTGGAAAAACATATGTGTTATGGCTTTACACCCCCTGCTATAATGTGGATAAAGAGTTACTTGTCTAACAGAACACAGATGGTGTTCTTTAATGGAAGCATCTCAAATTTAATCCAGTTAGAATCAGGAATTCCCCAGGGTAGCTGTTTAGGCCCCTTGCTTTTTAATTTATTTTACTCACGACATGCCACTGACTTTGAGTAAAGCCAGAGTGTCTATGTATGTGGATGACTCAACACTATACACGTCAGCTACTACAGTGACTGAAATGGCTGCAACACTCAACAAAGAGCTGCTGTTTGTTTCAGAGTGGGTGGCAAGGAATAAGTTAGCCCTAAATATTTCTAAAACTAAATGCATTGTATTGGGAACAAAACACTCACTAAACCCTAAACTTAAACTAAATCTTGTAACAAATAATGTGGAAATTGAGCAGGTTGAGATGACTAAACTGCTTGGAGTAACCCTAGATTGAAAACTGTCATGGTCAAAACATATTGATGCAGTAGTAGCTAAGATGGGGAGAAGTCTGTCTATAATAAAGCGAGTCTGTGAGTCTGTTAAGAACACTATCAACAAGGCAGGTCCTACAGGCCCTAGTTTTGTCGCATCTTGACTACTGTTCAGTCGTGTGGTCAGGTGCCACAAAAAAGGACTTAGGAAAATTGCAATTGGCTCTGAACAGAGCAGCACGGCTGGCCCTTGGATGTACACAGAGAACTAATATTAATAATATGCATGTCAGTCTCTCCTGGCTGAAAGTGGAGGAGAGATTGACTTCATCACTACTTTTATTAATGAGACATGTTGAATGCACTGAGCTGTCTCTCGAAACTACTGGCACACAGCTCGGACACCCATGCGGTAACCCACAAGACATGCCACGAGGTCTCTTCACAGTCCCCAAGTCCAGAACAGACTATGGGAGGCACACAGTACTACATAGAGCCATGACTACATGGAACTCTGTTCCACATCAAGTAACTGACGCAAGCAGTAAAAGTATATTTAAAAAATAAAAATAAAAAAAAGATTAAAAAACACCTTATGGAACAGCGGGGACTGTCAAGCAACACAAACATTGGCACAGACACATGCATACACACACACACTTACACGATAACATACGCACTATGCATACACATGGATTTAGTACTGTAGATATGTGTTTGTTGTGGAGTAGGGGCCTGAGGGCACACCGTGTGTTAGGGAATCTGTGATTGTATTGTATGTTTTTAAAATTGTGTAAACTTAATTTTGCTGGACCCCAGGAAGAGTAGCTGCAGCTTTGGTAGCAGCTAATGGGGATCCATAATAAATACAAATACAAAAGGATAGAGCACATAGGCTACTGCCCATGACCATAGTCCATAATGACTTTCAGCAATTCAATTAAAATGTGTTATCTCTCTCGGTCATATAAAGAGTGTGAACCTCAACCTAGCATTGTAATGAACCTCATTTGTCGTGTCAGTCAGACCTACTGTACGTTCTCTTTCGTCCATAATTAAGCCACTGTCTTCAAAGCCTTGATAAATACTAATTACCCTCTTAACATCTGAAAAACATCATTATTCAGTATCGTATATGTATGTTTTTCTCCTAGTTGCTAGAGCACATCGACAGGCTCTCTCTGTGTCTGCTGTTAGTTTACAGATGCACCAGTCGGATGGCCAGTAATAGAAGAAGAAAGGCAGCTAATTAGTGTTTTAATGACTTGTGATGCCGTGACAGGGGCTTCTCTCCTCAGCAGCACAGAGAGCAGCCATGAGAGCTCTATGAGGGATGCGTAAAGAAGTCCAACCTTCCAAGTCCTTTCATGTTGCGTGCGCTGCCTGCTAAGTATACAGCCACTCATCTAGAGTGCGGAGGAGACAGTGTGTATTGTGTATGGATGGGAAATAGCTAGCTCTTCTATCACAGTCATTGACATGTGGGAAATTAACTCATGAAAATCACCTCTGTGGCCAGATATGTTGAAGTTCCCAGCTGTCTTTAATTGCTATGATAGAGTGTGTAAAGTACTATCTTCAGATGTAGTTCCACTGTCTCTACCTTGTTACATCCTGCATGATGTGTTACTATGTTGTTTATGAATATGGTTAGCATTTGTTTATTTACATTTATCCTTCAGTGTAACACTTTTAATGGGGGTTAGCACCATCAACCTCTTTGACAGATGTTTGAATCGGACCCTCCTCCCACATCGGTTTATCCTCTTCCACCCACCACACACACACACACACAACACACACACACACACACACACACACACACACACACACCACTTCTCTATCAGTCAGTTTGCGTTGCAGGAGGCCTTAATGGCTAGTCAAGCTCATCACCAGGATCACTCACCCTCCCCCAGGTCTCCCAGCTGCAAGTAAATCTCCCAAATCTTTCTATATCCTTTGACTGAAAAGAACACAGGAAATATAATGGAATTAAATGACCTGTCTGTCACCCTGGGCGAGGGCAATCAACTTTTTGTGCACTATTCCAGAGTGGGTGGGTATTAGATAAATGGCATGGTGCCCAGGGAATGGGTACTGGGCATGGGCTAGTCCTGGGGTCAAAGGTAACTCTGTGGAGCAACCTGAGCACCAGATACAGGCAGCCTCTCTGTATTAACACACACAGCGGTATGGGGAGCTGGGTTAGCTACATCACGGCATATTGCAGGGCGGAGCAGGTGACCCATCCACCTGACAGGCCAGTGCAGTACAGCAGTCGATTGTGCCGCTCCAACAGCTCCCTTTGAAAGGACGACAAGCTAAGTGAAAATGTCAAGCTATTTGCACGGTTTGTTTCAGAACACATTTATGCCTATCACAGGTGTTCTTTTAAAATGCAAATGCTGACCGATTTTAGTGTTGAAAGCTGCAGAAGAGGCTCTTTATGCCTAGTCGTGTCATGAATAAACACCTTATTGAAGTTACATGATACCTTTTTCCTTGCATTTGTAGGATGTGGCACTAAACTCAGATGTGGCACTAAACTCGTAAAATACCCTTTTTACCGTTCATTGATACTCATTTCGTGTTCTCTGACAATAGGGTAAAATTATATATGGGTATGTAGTAGGGAGTCTGGCAGGCTTATCCAGCAATCCGTGTGAAGTGAGATTCAGCACACTGCTTAAGGCCTCATGTTAATGACCTTTCTGTGAGCTCTGAGGAGACAGCATGACACGTACAGTACCCACAGGCAACATGCTGAAGATCAGAAATATCATACAGACGTTTACAGAGTGTGGTAAAAAAACAACTTTTTTTAGCTAGTACTGTTGTAACTAACCCATATTTTACCTATAGGTTCTGTCCAAACAGAACAAACATGACCATTTCCTCTAAAGTAGACAGTCACTCTTGAACACCAAAGCTCTTAAAGCGCAAAGACAACCAAACCACACACTGACAACCCTGGAGGGCATACATGACGCTAGCTGTGCTTAACTGATTAGTTGGTGACTTGGCGTAGTCTTAGTGAGATGTAAAAGTATTGTCAAATCACTATCCGTCAGTTGTGTACTTTTGGACATTGAATCTTTGACAATACTTTTACATCAAGACTAAAACTAAGTCACCAACGAATCAGTTAAGCACAGCTAGCGTCATGTATGCCCTCCAGGGTTGTCAGTGTGTGGTTTGGTTGTCTTTGCGCTTTAAGAGCTTTGGTGTTCAGGAGTGACTGTCTACTTTAGAGGAAATGGTCATGTTTGTTCTGTTTGGACAGATATGGCCTTGATGGAGCAGTCTCAGGTAAAGTGTTGCAACCACAAATGTTCTTTCCATAAATCATGTCTGACATGAACAATTAATAATTTGTGGCATAAACCCTTGAATGACCTTCTGACCTGTAAATATAGTTTGAGTGTATGATTTACTAATTATTTTAGTTGAGGTTTGTGTCCTGTTCTATTCCCATCAGACATGATGGATTATGCTTTAATCTGACAACAGTAATATATTGGTATGGAACACCAGTATAACGTCACAGTTTATGCAACATTGATTTAGATTTGTTAGCTTTGGCAGGGGCCATATCTATGTTTTTAAACAATGCCGCAAAAATCTCTTCCAAAACCAAAGGATACTGAGTGAAATTAGATTTTTATTAAATTGAAATCCCTGTCAGACCCTTAGGAGGCTCATGGTGTGATTTAAAAAAATGTATTTAACCTTTATTTAACTAGGCAAGTCAGTTAAGAACAATTCCTTATTTACAATGACGGCCTACTCCGGCCAAACCCGGACGACACTGGGCCAATTGTGCACCGCCCTATGGGACTCCCAATCACGGCCAGATGTGATGCAGCCTGGATTCAAACCAGGTACTGCAGTGACGCCTTTTGCACTGAGATGCAGTGTCTTAGACCACTGCGCCACTCAGGAACCCCAATGTGAAAATGAAGATTATACAGTATATTCAGAGTCTTTGAACTAATTCTTAAAGTCCTTGATTCAACACGTTCAGAATGTCACCTATGAACTTCAGACAACACAGAATAGTTACGGAGTCTTAATTCGAGATTGCTACAGGGAATTATTTGCTAAATCTGCCCCTCTTTGGAGTTAGGATATTTACAAGGTTAATTTCTACAGGGCTGCATACGGTGCCCTCTCTCTCCTTTCTCTTCCACTGTCAGACCTTTAATTCAGACACACATTTCCATGCAGTAGTCTCTGTGGAGTCAACCTGAGGTCGAGGAGTTTCTCACTACTTACTTGTTGTATCCCATAAGTGCAGTCTGACCATCCCTCCATATTTTCACACCTCTAATCGAAGGGGATTTGCCCTTAAGTTAAGTTTGTTGACTCGTTTTTTAAAACCACTTTTACCTTGCACTCATAGACTGGATATACCAGTCAGTAATGGAGGACAGAAGCTTCTAGAACCCTCAGACTGGATATACCAGTCAGTAATGGAGGACAGAAGCTTCTAAACCCTCAGACTGGACATACCAGTCAGTAATGGAGGACAGAAGCTTCTAAAACCCTCAGACTGGACATACCAGTCAGTAATGGAGGACAGAAGCTTCTAAAACCCTCAGACTGGACATACCAGTCAGTAATGGAGGACAGAAGCTTCTAAAACCCTCAGACTGGATATACCAGTCAGTAATGGAGGACAGAAGCTTCTAAAACCCTCAGACTGGACATACCAGTCAGTAATGGAGGACAGAAGCTTCTAAAACCCTCAGACTGGATATACCAGTCAGTAATGGAGGACAGAAGTTTCTAGAACCCTCATAGATTGGATATACCAGTCAGTAATAGAAGACAGAAGCTACTAGAACCATGCAGTGGTCAGACCTGATGAGCGCTGTCAATCAACCACTATTAGCCAGTAAAATCACTTGCCCTCCATCCGTTGCACCCCAATAGCTGTTCTGAGTTTATGCCCTGGTCTCCTCTCTACCTTGTAATTATGATACTACAGTGACATGCCAGAATTAAAAGTGGCCCGCTCTGTACCAAGATATATACCATGGTAATGAATCTTAATTTTGTTCCTCTGAGTAGTCGTGCTGTTGAAATAGCCCAAAAGGCTGGGAAGGTAATTAACCTGTGCGCAAATTGGAGATAAGGTTGAATCTAATTTAATCTTTTTTTAACGACGGTTCATGAACCCCATACATTTTAAGTTACCCATCAAGTACTTGTTAATTAGATGTCTGTCAAGATTGGCCTCAATACAGAGATGGTACCGGTCTTTCTTTAGACCGCATACTGGAACGCTGGAAGTTTTCCAAACAACAACCCCCCCTCCCCCCACCCATCCTAGTTTTGTTTAACAGATATGAGGAATTGTTCCAAACCATGGCAGCTTAACTTCCTGTTATACCGGATATTGAGTTTATCCATTTCCAGAGATTATATTGTAACTCTGTTGATGATCTTTTCTTTCCTAAAATAGTTTTGAGTGTTTTTGAGGTTATGGTACCACACCTTAGGCATGTGAAACCTCTGAAGATTCTCTTCATTTCCATGGTGTCACTTCTTTAGTAATCTTTGATTAAATTGTTGGTGCAGCTGAGGGTAATGTCCTGAGCGCCACAGCAGGCAGCGAGCACAGCTGCAGCCGCCTGTGCAGATGGTGCCTGCGCATCTCAGATGTTTGCTTCCTGGCTGCCTAGGAGGCTGTTTACTGTACCGCTCTCTAGCTCTCTGCACATATGCCACGGTCAGACTGTGGGGAGAGAGCTTCTCCACAAAAACACTAACCAAGTGCATGAAAATATGTATGAAAACATCCATAGAGTGCTCGAATAACCCGCTCCTGTTGTCACATTTTGTCAAAGGCAAAAGCCTCTCTGTTTGTGTAGTGTGTTAAATTAGATATGTGCCTTTCTGAGCAATGCTCATTCAAATCAATGCCATCTCAGCCCTGGTTGACCCTAATCCACAACGCTAAAAATAAAAACTGAAATAACAACAATAGAATGATAACAGTGAATAGTTATAAAAAATGGAATAAATAATAGGGACAATAATATAACAAGCTACTATTATTACCACTAAAATGAATGGTACCACCATTATTATTAACACTAATACTACAACTATCCCTACTACTACCATTACCTTTGGTAATCCCTACTACTACCATTACCTTTGGTAATCCCTACTACTACCATTACCTTTGGTAATCCCTACTACTACCATTACCTTTGGTAATCCCTACTACTACCATTACCTTTGGTAATCCCTACTACTACCATTACCTTTGGTAATCCCTACTACTACCATTACCTTTGGTAGTCCCTACTACTACCATTACCTTTGGTAATTCCTACTACTACCATTACCTTTGGTAATCCCTACTACTACCATTACCTTTGGTAATCCCTACTACTACCATTACCACTAGTAGCATTTCTACCTGTAATATCTCTACTGCTCCATTACCACTAGTAACATTTCTACCTGTAATATCTCTACTGCTCCATTACCACCAGTAGCATTTCTACCTGTAATATTTCTACTGCTCCATTACCACTAGTAGCATTTCTACCTGTAATATCTCTACTGCTCCGTTACCACTAGTAGCATTTCTACCTGTAATATCTCTACTGCTCCATTACCACTAGTAGCATTTCTACCTGTAATATCTCTACTATTACCATTACCACTAGTAGAGTTTCTACCTGTAAAATCTCTACTACTACCTACTATAACTATTGCTACTCTGTCTCTCTCCCTCTGTCACCCTCTCTCCCCCTCCCCCTCTCTCCCTCTGTCTCCCTCTGTCACCCTCTCTCCCCCTCTGTCTCCATCTCTCTCTCTCTCTCTGTCACCCTCTCTCTCTGTCTCTCTGTCGCCCTCTATCCCTCTCTCCCCCTCTGTCGCCCTCTCTCTCTCTCTCTCTGTCGCCCTCTCTCTCTCTTTCCACCTCTCTCTAAATTCAATTAAATTCAAGGGCTTTATTGGCATGGGAAACATATGTTAACATTGCCAAAGCAAGTGAAGTATCAAAATCAAATCAAGTTTTATTAGTCACATGCACCAAATACAACAGTTAGAGCTTACAGTGAAGTGTTTACTTACGAGTCCCTAACCAACAATGCAGTTAAAAAAAAATAGATAGTAGATAATAAACAAAAGTGAAATAAACAATACAAATTAACAGTAAACATGACACTCACATAAGTTCCAAAAGAATAGAAAGTAAAGTACAAAAGGGAAAATAAATAAACATAAATATGGGTTGTATTTACAATGGTGTTTGTTCTTTATTGGTTGCCCTTTTCTTGTGGCAACAGGTCACACATCTTGCTGCTGTGATGGCACACTGTGGTATTTCACCCAGTAGATATGGGAGTTGATCAATATTGGATTTGTTTTCGAATTCTTTCGAAAGCAAATTCGAATTTGTGTAATCTGAGGGAAATATGTGTCTCTAATATGGTCATACATTTGGCAGGTTAGGAAGTGATGAGGGCAGTTTCCACCTCATTTTGTGGGCAGTGTGCACATTCTCTCTCTCTCTCTCTCTTTCTCTTTTCTGTCCCTCTCTCTTTTCTGTCCCTCTCTCGCTCTCTTTGTCCCTCTCATTTGAATAACATTTGCTTTATTGGCATGACTTAACAATGTACATATTGCCAAACCGTACTTTGGAGGTTAAGTGATACATTTACATCAAGATTGTCAATGGGACAATCAGTAACAACATTAATCAACGGTAAAAATAACCATACAATGGACAATAACAATAACAATGGCAGACACTGTCCCTCATTTTATGGCAGGTAGCAATGTAGTGCGCTGCCAACCCACAGCTCTCTGCTTCCTCCCCCAACAGGACGGGTAGCCTACTCTCATCAGAGAGGTCTTTGAAACCTTGAAATTACACTGTCTACTTGTTTTATATTTTTTACATTTTGTTAGGAAATGCAGTTCTGTCTCAGGTTCTGCTGTGGTGCAGTGGTTGCACAGCCTTTCCTCTACAGGGAGCCAGGTTTTCCTGTGTACCTTTCTCAATGGCAAGGCTGTGCTCACTGAGACTGTACTTTGTCAAGGTTATTCTAAGGTTTTGGTCAGTAACCACAGTTTGCCACGGTGTACTATCAATTTAGGGTCAGAGGGCACTGCATTTTGCTTTGTTCTTGTGTTTCCCAATATGTAGTTTTGTTTTGACTGTGTTGTAATTTGGTTGATTCTGATTGATTGGATGTTCTGGTCCTGAGGCTTCAGTGTGTTAGTAGAACAGGTTTGTGAACTCAGCCCCAGGACCAGCTGGATGAGGGGACTCTTTTCTTTGCTCAGCTCTTGGCATTGCAGGGCTTGGTAATGATATGAGATGGGGTCACTGTATTTTAGATGTTTCCAAAACGTAATTTATATTTTTTGTTTTTATTATTATTGGATATTGGCCTAATTCGGCCCTGCATGCATTGTTTGTAGTTTTCCTCTGGACATGTAGGAGAATCTTACAGAACTCAGGGGTTTCAATAGGGTGTTTGTCTCATTGGGTGAAATCTTGTTTTGCAAGTGGACCCCACACCTCGCTGCAACAATGAGCAAATGGTTCAATGACACATTTAATTCGTTTTAGCCACATTTTTATTGGTACTTCAATTTGAATTGTTTTTTTAATAGCATGCCCTGCGGGCGTGCTTTCTCTCTCAGTTCATTCACTGCCTCATTAAGGTTTCCAGTTGAGCTGATGTTTTAAACCTATGTAATTGTAGTGTGTGCAGTGCTCTATATATATTTTGTACCAATTGAGAACTTTGGTCTAATTTCCTTAGATCTGGATCTACTCTGGAAAATAATTATTTTTGTATTTTGGGGGTTTACTGCCAGGGCCCAAGTCTGGCACTACTGTTCTAATATGTCCAGGCTCTGCTGTAGGCCATGTGATGTAGGTGACAGCAGACATAGGTCATCTACCAAGATCAGTCATTTAACCTCTGAATTGTGGAGACTAACACCAGGGGCTGAGGATTTTTCTAGAATAGTGGCCAATTCTTTGGTGTAAATATTGAAGAGTGCAGGGCTGAGATTGCAACCCTGGCGAAGGCCCCACCACTGGTTAAAGAATTATGTTATTTTCTTGCCAATTTTGATGCTGCACATATTGCCAGTATACCTTGATTTAATTATGTAATATGTTTTACTCCCTACACCACTTTCAATAACTTTGTAGAACAGTCCTGTATGACAAATAGAATCAAATGTTTTTGGAAGTCGATAAAGCAAGCATACATTTTGGTATTCTTTTGGTGGACATGTTTATCTATCGGGGTGTGTAAGGTGTAAATATGATCGATCGTGTGATGTTTTGGTATAAATCCAATTGGGCTTTTACTCAAGACATGCTTATTAAGGAAGTTTAGAACTCTTACATTTTTAATACTACAGAAAACCTTCCCCAGGTTATTGTTCACACAAATGCCTCTGGGATTGTTAGGGTCAAATGTGTCTCCATTCTTAAAGATTGTGGTTATGAGTCATTGATTCCAGATGTCAGGGAAATAACCTACACTCAGGATCAAATTCAAGTTTTAATATAGCCAATTGAAATTTGCAATAGTGAATTTGACCATCTCAGTTAGGATGCCATCAGGTCCGCATGCTCTTTTTAATTTGAGGGCCTGAAGTTTCTTAACTTCTTATGGCTGAAGGGGCAGTATTGAGTAGCTTGGATGAAAGGTGCCCATATCAAACGGCCTGCTCCTCAGTCATAGTTGCTAATATTTGCATATTATTATTAGTATTGTATAGAAAACACTCGAAAGTTTCTAAAACTGTTTGAATTATGTCTGTGAGATTAACAGAACTCATATTGGCAGGCAAAATCCTGAGTTGAAATCAAAACAGGAAGTCAGAAATCTGAGCTTGTATGTATTCACCAGAGTCCCTAATGAAATCCCCTTGAGATATTAATGATTGTGCACTGCCTAGGGTTTCCACTAGATGTCAACCATCAATAGAAATTATAATGAGACTTCTATGATGTTGTGGGAGAGAATGATAGCAGAATCAGTCAGGTGTCCATCAAGCAGCCATTTTCTGATCATGCTTTTTCCTCATGGTACTCACTTGCGCTCACTTGCGTTCCATTCCATTGGTACTCACTTGCGTTCCATTACTTCACACGAAGACAAGAAAGAATACTCCGGTTGGAACTTTATTGAGGCTATATGTTAAAAACATCCTAATGATTGATTCTGTACTTAGTTTGAAATGTTTCTTCAACCGGTAATATCACTTTTTGAAGTTTTTGTCCGATATAACGCTGACCAGAATTAGCGTTTGGAAATGTAAACCAGACGCGCTAACAAAAGAAGGTATTTGGACATAAATAACATATTTTTTCGAACAAAACAAACATTTATTGTGAACCTGGGATTCCTGGTGTGCTTTCTGATGTAGATCATCAAAGGTAAGGGAATATTTATCATATATTTTCTTGTTTATGTTGTCGCCATCTTTGCGGCTGTGGTGTTTTACTTTTGAGCGCCGTCTCAGATTATAGCGTGGGTTTCTTTTTCCGTAAATATTTTTTGTAATCTGACACAGCGGTTGCATTAAGGAGAGGTATAGCTATAATTCCATGTGTATAACTTGTATTATTATCTATATTTATGAGTATTTCTGTTGAAATGATGTGGCTATGCAAAGTCACTTGATGTTTTTGCCACTAGTGAATCTAGTCGCCTCAATGTAAACTCAGATTTTTTTATATAAATATTAATTTAATCAAACAAAACATGCATGTATTGTGTAACATGTTGTCCTATGAGTGTCATCTGATGAAAATAATCGAAGGTTAGTGATTAATTTTATCTCTATTCTGGTTTTTGTGAAGCTATCTTTAGCTGGAAAAAATGGCTGTGATTATTGTGGTTTTGTGGTGACCTAACATAATCGTTTGTAGTGCTTTCGTTGAAAAGCTTATTTGAAATCGGACACTTTGGTGGGATTAACAACAAGATTACCTTTAAAATGATATAAGACACATGAATGTCTAAGGAATTTTAATTATGAGATTTCTGTTTTTTGAATTTGGCGCCCTGCACTTCGACTGGCTGTTGTCATATCGATCCCGTTAATGGGACTGCAGCCATAAGAAGTTTTAAAGAGCTCCTGGTCAGTACTTAGGGAGTCCAATGGATTTTGATTGTCCTTTATAGCTTCTTCTATTCCAGTCAACTTCTTATGAATTTGGCGTTGTTCTGTGTTTGCATCAATTTTAACGGTGTTGTAAAGTGTTTTAATATGGGTTGTCCATATGTCACCATTTTGTATTGCTAATTCCTCTAGTTTAGATTTATTATTTTTTTTTCAATTTTGCCAGAAGTTGTTTGTGTTTATGGACTCCTCAATTAGTGTCAGCTGCTTGCTGTTGTACTGGGCTTTTTTGGTTCTGAGTGTAAGTTTATAGACATTTAAAGTCTCACACTAATGAAGGCATAATTCACCATTATTTGGGTCTCTGTGCTTTTGGTTTGATAGTGTCATATGTTTTTTCCTTATACATTTTACAATCTGCATCAAACCAGTTGTCATCTGTGGTCTTTTTCGATTCGTTTTTTTAATCAATTTCAGTTGTGCTTTTTTTTGCCGTTTGCCTGAATATATTGTTGAGGTTTTCTACTGCTAGATTAATGCCTTCTTTACTGTGAGTGGGTGTGGTATATAGAAAGTTATCTAACATGCTGAACATACTGCTTATGTCGCATGTGCAAGCACTGCAAAATAAATGTACACATACATGTTATTCAATCATTGACCCATACTACCAGCACACGTCAATGAGCATCTGCGTAGCCAGGCGCTAAAATAGAACTTGGTTCTATTTGTGACGCTTGATGCGCTGCAACTCCCGCCTCTCCCATCTCCTCATTGGTTTTTAGGAGCATATACCCACGTGGGTGATTGAAAGATGAACTGAGGTCCACACTCCAGTCCAGTTGGTAGTAATCCACCTTAAAGTTGGTTCCCAACCGCCATATAAATTCCAAAGAAGAAGAAGCCTGAAGAAGGGGTGATTACTAGAATTAACTCGATTTAGCCTTTTATCTATGGATTAATTGTCGGAGTAGAGGACCTCGTGCATTTCAGGTAAAATAACAACCGAATGTTTGTATCCCAGGACAAATTCGCTAGCAACAGCAAGCTAGCAAGCTAAATTGCCATAAATGTTTAATTATTTTAGACCTGTCCCCAAATTAATATAGTTGGTTCAGAGTTCGTTTTGATATTTCAACCTGCATGTCCTGATGTGGGTGGACAAAATCTAGTGTGGGTGGACAAAATCAACATGCGTACACGGACGCACAAGGGCGAATGGTCTGGTCAGCATGTAAGAGTGTTTGGATTTTTGGTGGATTGGTTTCTTTCTGGTATTCTTCTCTCTCTGTCTCTCTCGGTCCCCCTCTCTCTCTCTGTTTCTCTCTCTCTCTCTCTGTCCCTCTCTCTCTCTCTCTCTTGCTGTCCCTCTCTCTCTCTCTCTGTCTCTCTCTCAAACATCTCCAAATGCCTGAGAGGATTTTCCCTTTTAATTTCCTCCTCTGTGTCAGAACAATTATGCTAATGAGGCTTGACTGGTCTTCGTTAAATTACCCCGTTGTCTGTCTGTGGGACTGTCTCGTCTAGTATGGGTGAGAGCTGGGTGAGCTGTTCTCTAGGAGACTGTGTGGGGAGGACGAGGAGTCAGATTCCGATGTTGATTTCAGCCAAATCCTGCAGAACTGATTGTGAGAGCATAGCGTGCGGATGGGAGGGTGATACTGCTGGGATGAGTCTATTGCTCTGAGCAGTGCATTTTGCTGCTGGCTGCTTTCATGTTTGTCTTTGGGTGTTATCAGCTAATCAATAGCCCTAAGTGAGCAGAAGCACAGCGTTCTGCCTGTTAAGCGAGAGACCAAAACAACATTTTGGATTACTATGTCAAAGTCAATATGAGTTATCTTACTCACCCCTTTCATGTGGAAAAAGAGCTACCACAGCTTTAATGAACAACTCTACGTGCATTCTCCTATAGTTAAATATACCTCCTAGTTTAAAAAATACTAAGTGTACCAAAGTCCATTCTGTTACTGTGTTTCTGTTAATGTGTTATGGATCCAATGGTCCCAGTTTCAGACAGGCAGCCATACAGAGAGCCACTGTTCTCAGCTGTTTGTAGTCACCTGTCTGTCTGTCTGTCTGTCTGCATGGCCATGGCCATGGCTCCTGTGACTGGACTAACTCAGTCACTCAGGTTCCTCATGGCCATCTGAGGGCTCAGGGCTAGGAGGGCCGAGTGGTTCACCCGTCATGCCCCTTCTCCCTGGCCATGCCCACCACATGCCAGCAGTACACCCAGCCCTGAGCCCTCTGACTAATAAAGATTGCTTTCCTCCCTAATGGACTACTATCCCCCATATGCCTGTTTATTTAGAAACGTTACTGTCTCTGAATAGGGTTTCTGAATGCCAGCAATTCCATGATGTATTACTTTCAGCTAACTGCTCTGATAAGCACAGGGCTTCTTAGAAAATAAATTAAGAGATTACACTGGTACTGTCAGGTAAAGGGAACTCTGATAGCATCCCAACTGGCACCCTGTTCCCTATATAATGCACTACTTTTGACCAGAGCCCAATGGGCCCTTGTCAATAGTGCACTACATAGGGAATAGGGTGCTATTTGGGACGTAACCGCTCTCTCTTTCTGGATGGCGGTGCTGCCTGAGTTCCGTTTTCCTTTGAAAGGATGAGGTCATTTGATGTTCCCTTCATCAGCTCATTACTGTTACATTATGTATCCTCCACCTCCATTATTTAGGTACAGTTAGAGATAGCAGCCTTCATTGAGGTACAGTTGGAGATAGCAGCTTTCATTTAGGTACAGTTATAGAGATAGCAGCCTTCATTGAGGTACAGTTGGAGATAGCAGCCTTCATTACGGTACAGTTATAGATAGGTAGAAGCAGCCTCCGTTAAGATGCAGTTAGAGATAGCAGCCATCATTGAGGTACAGTTAGAGATAGCAGCCTTCATTGAGGTACAGTTAGAGATAGCAGCCTTCATTGAGGTACAGTTGGAGATAGCAGCTTTCATTTAGGTACAGTTGGAGATAGCAGCCTTCATTACGGTACAGTTATAGATAGGTAGAAGCAGCCTCCGTTAAGATACAGTTAGAGATAGCAGCCTTCATTGAGGTACAGTTAGAGATAGCAGCCTTCATTGAGGTACAGTTAGAGATAGCAGCCTTCATTGAGGTACAGTTAGATATAGCAGCCTTCATTAAGGTACAGATAGAGATAGCAACCTTCATTAAGGTACAGATAGAGATAGCAACCTCCATTAAGGTACAGTTATAGATAGGTAGAAGCAGCCTCCGTTAAGATACAGTTAGAGATAGCAGCCTTCATTGAGGTACAGTTAGAGATAGCAGCCTTCATTGAGGTACAGTTAGAGATAGCAGCCTTCATTGAGGTACAGTTATAGATAGCAGCCTTCATTGAGGTACAGTTAGAGATAGTAGCCTTCATTAAGGTACAGATAGAGATAGCAACCTTCATTAAGGTACAGTTAGAGATAGCAACCTTCATTAAGGTACAGTTAGAGATAGCAACCTTCATTAAGGTACAGTTAGAGATAGCAACCTTCATTAAGGTACAGTTATAGATAGCAACCTTCATTAAGGTACAGTTAGAGATAGCAGCCTTCATTAAGGTACAGTTAGAGATAGCAGCCTTCATTGAGGTACAGTTAGAGATAGCAGCCTTCATTGAGGTACAGTTATAGATAGCAACCTTCATTAAGGTACAGTTAGAGATAGCAGCCTTCATTAAGGTACAGATAGAGATAGCAGCCTTCATTAAGGTACAGATAGAGATAGCAACCTCCATTAAGGTACAGTTATAGATAGGTAGAAGCAGCCTCCGTTAAGATACAGTTAGAGATAGCAGCCTTCATTGAGGTACAGTTAGAGATAGCAGCCTTCATTGAGGTACAGTTAGAGATAGCAGCCTTCATTGAGGTACAGTTATAGATAGCAGCCTTCATTAAGGTACAGTTAGAGATAGTAGCCTTCATTAAGGTACAGATAGAGATAGCAACCTTCATTAAGGTACAGTTAGAGATAGCAACCTTCATTAAGGTACAGTTATAGATAGCAACCTTCATTAAGGTACAGTTAGAGATAGCAGCCTTCATTAAGGTACAGTTAGAGATAGCAACCTTCATTAAGGTACAGTTAGAGATAGCAGCCTTCATTAAGGTACAGTTAGAGATAGCAACCTTCATTAAGGTACAGTTAGAGATAGCAGCCTTCATTGAGGTACAGTTATAGATAGCAACCTTCATTAAGGTACAGTTAGAGATAGCAGCCTTCATTAAGGTACAGATAGAGATAGCAGCCTTCATTAAGGTACAGATAGAGATAGCAACCTTCATTAAGGTACAGTTATAGATAGCAACCTTCATTAAGGTACAGTTATAGATAGCAGTCTTCATTAAGGTACAGATAGAGATAGCAACCTTCATTAAGGTACAGTTATATATAGCAGTAAAGGTACAGTTAGGGATAGCAGCCTTCATTAAGGTACAGATTTAGATAGCAGCCTTCCTTTAGGTACAGTTAGAGATAGCAGTTAAGGTACAATTAGAGATAGCAGCCTTCATTAAAGTACAGATAGAGGTGGGTGGAAGCAGCCATACAAACAGAGACACACAGTTTCTGTGTATTTATACAGATAGACAAAGATTGATCATCAACTGTATATGGACATCACCCAAAACACACTGGCTTGCATCCCAAATCAAATCAAATTTATTTATATAGCCCTTCGTACATCAGCTGATATCTCAAAGTGCTGTACAGAAACCCAGCCTAAAACCCCAAACAGCAAGCAATGCAGGTGTAGAAGCACGGTGGCTAGGAAAACCTCCCTAGAAAGGCCAAAACCTGGGAAGAAACCTAGAGAGTAACCCCATGAGGGGTGGCCAGTCCTCTTCTGGCTGTGCCGGGTGGAGATTATAACAGAACATGGCCAAGATGTTCAAATGTTCATAAATTACCAGCATGGCCAAATAATAATAATCACAGTAGTTGTCGAGGGTGCAGCACCTCAGGAGTAAATGTCAGTTGGCTGTTCATAGCCGATCATTAAGAGTATCTCTACCGCTCCTGCGGTCTCTAGAGAGTTTAAAACAGCAGGTCTGGGACAGGTAGCATGTCCGGTGAACAGGTCCGGGTTCCATAGCCACAGGCAGAACAGTTGAAACTGGAGCAGCAGCACGGACAGGTGGACTGGGGACAGCAAGGAGTCATCATGTCAGGTCATCCTGAGGCATGGTCCTAGGGCACAGGTCCTCCGAGAGAGAGAAAGAGAGAATTAGAGAGAGCATACTTAAATTCACACAGGACACCGTATAAGACAGGAGAAGTACTCCATATATAACAAACTGACCCTAGCCCCCCGACACATAAACTAATGCAGCATAAATACTGGAGGCTGAGACAGGAGGGGTCAGGAGACACTGTGGCCCCATCCGATGATACCCCCGGACAGGGCCAAACAGGAAGGATATTACCCCACCAACTTTGCCAAGGCACAGCCCCCACACCACTAGAGGGATAACTTCAACCACCAACTTACCATCCTGAGACAAGGCCGAGTATAGCCCACAAAGATCTCCGCCACGGCACAACCCAAGGGGGGGACGCCAACCCAGACAGTAAGATCACGTCAGTGACTCAACCCACTCAAGTGACGCACCCCTCCTAGGGAAGGCATGAAAGAGCACCAGTAAGCCAGTGACTCAGCCCCTGTAATAGGGTTAGAGGCATAGAATCCCAGTGGAGAGAGGGGAAGCGGCCAGGCAGAAACAGCAAGGGCGATTCGTTGCTCCAGAGCCTTTCCGTTCACCTTCACACTCCTGGGCCAGACTACACTCAATCATAGGACCTACTGAAGAGATAAGTCTTCAATAAAAACTTAAAGGTTGAGACCGAGTCTGCGTCTCTCACATGGGTAGGCAGACCATTCCATAAAAATTGAGATCTATAGGAGAAAGCCCTGCCTCCAGCTGTTTGCTTAGAAATTCTAGGGACAATTAGGAGGCCTGCGTCTTGTGACCGTAGCGTACGTGTAGGTATGTACGGCAGGACCAACTCGGAAAGATAGGTAGGAGCAAGCCCATGTAACGCTTTGTAGGTTAACAGTAAAACCTTGAAATCAGCCCTTGTCTTAACAGGAAGCCAGTGTAGGAAGGCTAGCACTGGAGTCATATGATCACATTCTTTGGTTCTAGACAGGATTCTAGCAGCCGTATTTAGCACTAACTGAAGTTTAATTTAGTGCTTTATCCGGGTAGCCGGAAAGTAGAGCATTGCAGTAGTCTAACCTAGAAGTAATAAAAGCATGGATTAATTTTTCTGCATCATTTTTGGACAGAAAATTTCTGATTTTTGCAATGTTACGTAGATGGAAAAAAGCTGTCCTTGAAACAGTCTTGATATGTTCATCAAAAGAGAGATCAGGGTCAAGAGTAACGCCGAGGTCCTTCACAGTTTTATTTGAGACGACTTTACAACCATCAAGATTAATTGTCAGATTTAACAGAAGATCTCTTTGTTTCTTGGGACCTATAACAAGCATCTCTGTTTTGTCCGAGTTTAAAAGTAGAAAGTCTTTTGCCATCCACTTCCTTATGTCTGAAACACAGGCTTGTAGCGAGGGCAATTTTGGGGCTTCACCATGTTTCATTGAAATGTACAGCTGTGTGTCATCCGCATAGCAGTGAAAGTTAACATTATGTTTTCGAATGACATCCCCAAGAGGTAAAATATATAGTGAAAACAATAGTGGTCCTAAAACGGAACCTTGAGGAACACCGAAATGTACAGTTGATTTGTCAGAGGACAAACCATTCACAGAGACAAACTGATATCTTTCCGACAGATAAGATCTAAACCAGGCCAGAACTTGTCCGTGTAGACCAATTTGGGTTTCCAATCTCGCCAAAAGAATATGGTGATCGATGGTATCAAAGGCAGCACTAAGGTCTAGTAGCACGAGGACAGATGCAGAGCCTCGGTCTGACGCCATTAAAAGGTCATTTACCACCTTCACAAGTGCAGTCTCAGTGCTATGATGGGGTCTAAAACCAGACTGAAGCATTTCGTATACATTGTTTGCCTTCAGGAAGGCAGTGAATTGCTGCGCAACAGCTTTTTCTAAAAATTTTGATAGGAATGGAAGATTCGATATAGGCCGATAGTTTTTTATATTTTCTGGGTCAAGGTTTGGCTTTTTCAAGAGAGGCTTTATTACTGCCACTTTTAGTGAGTTTGGTACACATCCGGTGGATAGAGAGCCGTTTATTATGTTCAACATAGGAGGGCCAAGCACATGAAGCAGCTCTTTAAGTAGTTTAGTTGGAATAGGGTCCAGTATGCAGCTTGAAGTTTTAGAGGCCATTATTATTTTCATCATTGTGTCAAGAGATATAGTACTAAAACACTTAAGTGTCTCTCTTGATCCTAGGTCCTGGCACAGTTGTGCAGACTCAGGACAGCTGAGCTTTGGAGGAATACGCAGATTTAAAGAGGAGTCCGTAATTTGCTTTCTAATGATCATGATCTTTTCCTCAAAGAAGTTCAGGAATTTATTACTGCTGAAGTGAAAGCCATCCTCACTTGTGGAATGCTGCTTTTTAGTTAGCTTTGCGACAGTATCAAAAATAAATGTTGGATTATTCTTATTTTCCTCAATTAAGTTGGAAAAATAGGATGATCGAGCAGCAGTGAGGGCTCTTCGATACTGCACGGTACCGTCTTTCCAAGCTAGTCGGAACACTTCCAGTTTGGTGTGGCGCCATTTCCGTTCCAAACTTCTGGAAGCTTGCTTCAGAACTCGGGTATTTTCTGTATACCAGGGAGCTAGTTTCTTATGACAAATGTTTTTAGTTTTTAGGAGTGCAACTGCATCTAGGGTATTGCACAAGGTTAAATTGAGTTCCTCAGTTAGGTGGTTAACTGATTTTTGTCCTCTGACGTCCTTGGGTAGGCAGAAGGAGTCTGGAAGGGCATCAAGGAATCTTTGTGTTGTCTGAGAATTTATAGCACGACTTTTGATGCTCCTTGGTTGGGGTCTGAGCAGATTATTTGTTGCAATTACAAACATAATAAAATGGTGGTCCGATAGTCCAGGATTATGAGGAAAAACATTAAGATCTACAACATTTATTCCATGGGACAAAACTAGGTCCAGAGTATGACTGTGGCAGTGAGTAGGTCCAGAGACATGTTGGACAAAACCCACTGAGTCGATGATGGCTCCGAAAGCCTTTTGGAGTGGGTCTGTGGACTTTTCCATGTGAATATTAAAATCACCAAAAATTAGAATATTATCTGCTATGACTACAAGGTCCGATAGGAATTCAGGGAACTCAGTGAGGAACGCTGTATATGGCCCAGGAGGCCTGTAAACAGTAGCTATAAAAAGGGATTGAGTAGGCTGCATAGATTTCATGACTAGAAGCTCAAAAGACAAAAATATCATTTTTGGGGGGTAAAATTGAAATTTGCTATCGTAAATGTTAGCAACACCTCCGCCTTTGCGGGATGCACGGGGGATATGGTCACTAGTGTAACCAGGAGGGGAGGCCTCATTTAACACAGTAAATTCATCAGGCTTAAGCCATATTTCAGTCAGGCCAATCACGTCAAGATTATGATCAGTGATTAGTTCATTGACTATAACTGTCTTTGAAGTGAGGGATCTAACATTAAGTAGCCCTATTTTGAGATGTGAGGTATCACGATCTCTTTCAATAATGGCAGGAATGGAGGAAGTCTTTATCCTAGTGAGATTGCTAAGGCGAACACAGTTGGCATCCTATTCCCGTTTATAGTTCACTACTTTTGACCAGATGGGCCATTGCTGATGCGAGTGGCCCACTTGATATCCTAACACAGATCTTCTCCTCCATAACTCTATCCAGGCCAAGTGGCCCTCTATTCTAATCACAGCTAATTAAAGATGATTAGTTTGCAGAGACGGTCCCCGTAGGCCGAGGGTAAAGGAGCTGGGATTGTAAAGGTAGTGACAGACATGTCAGCCGGCGGCGGAGAGGAGGAGGAGGAGGAGGAGGAGAGGTAGAGCTGATTACCATGCCGTTCAGATAGATCCAGGCCAATTAGGACTGTTGACTCGGCCACATCCCCACATCACCACTGTCAAACGAGGCAAGGTCATCCCTGACATGACACTGCCTTACCTGGGCTGATAGATTACAGGAGGAGCTAGTTTCACCCCCTACATTACTATGATACCAATACCCCCCCCCCCCCTCCTGCTCCTCCTCTTACTGTACAGTACACCCACCAGCACCAATTCAGAGCCAATCGCAATGGTGCCCTTCATTTTCTGAACCACAACTCAATCACCTCCGCATAACCACAGTTAAATTGTTGGGGTCTAATGGGGGGAAAAGGTATCCAGTCATTGAATTGCATGTACAGTATTGTGAGGTTGTTGTCACGGAAATGGCTGGGAATACCTGGGAGCATGTACAGTACACACAAATCATTAATTTCTCTCCACAAGTGGCTGACTCTATATGGCAGACATTTTTCCTGTCTTTATACTAAAAATGGAGGTAGAATGTTCAAATCAAATCAAGTTTATTTTATATAGCCCTTCGTACATCAGCTAATATCTCGAAGTGCTGTACAGAAACCCAGCCTAAAACCCCAAACAGCAAGCAATGCAGGTGTAGAAGCACGGTGGCTAGGAAAAACTCCCTAGAAAGGCCAAAACCTAGGAAGAAACCAAGAGAGGAACCAGGCTATGAGGGGTGGCCAGTCCTCTTCTGGCTGTGCCGGGTGGAGATTATAACAGAACATGGCCAAGATGTTCAAATGTTCATAAATTACCAGCATGGTCAAATAATAATAAATCACAGTAGTTGTCGAGGGTGCAGCACCTCAGGAGTAAATGTCAGTTGGCTTTTCATAGCCGATCATTAAGAGTATCTCTACCGCTCCTGCGGTCTCTAGAGAGTTGAAAACAGCAGGTCTGGGACAGGTAGCATGTCCGGTGAACAGGTCCGGGTTCCATAGCCGCAGGCAGAACAGTTGAAACTGGAGCAGCAGCACGGACAGGTGGACTGGGGACAGCAAGGAGTAATCATGCCCGGTAGTCCTGACGTATGGTCCTAGTGCTCAGGTCCTCCGAGAGAGAGAAAGATAGAGAGAATTAGAGAGAGCCAAGATTTTCAAAATGTTAATAAATGACAAGCATGGTCAAATAATAATCAGGAATAAATGTCAGTTGGCTTTTCATAGCCGATCATTAAGAGTTGAAAACAGCAGGTCTGGGACAGGTAGGGGTTCAATAACCGCAGGCAGAACAGTTGAAACTGGAACAGCAGCAAGGCCAGGTGGACTGGGGACAGCAAGGAGTCATCATGCCCGGTAGTCCTGACGTGTGGTCCTGGGGCTCAGGTTCTCCGAGAGAGAGAGAGAAAGAGAGAAGGAGAGATTTAGAGAGAGCATACTTAAATTCACACAGGACACTGGATAAGACAGGAGAAGTACTCCAGATATAACCAACTGACCCTAGCCCCCCGACACATAAACTACTGCAGCATAAATACTGGAGGCTGAGACAGGAGGGGTCAGGAGACACTGTGGCCCCATCCGATGATACCCCCGGACAGGGCCAAACAGGAAGGATTTAACCCCACCCACTTTGCCAAAGCACAGCCCCCGCACCACTAGAGGGATAACTTCAACCACCAACTTACAATCCTGAGACAAGGCCGAGTATAGCCCACAAAGATCTCCACCACAGCCACAAACCAAGGGGGAGGGCGCCAACCCAGACAGGAAGATCACGTCAGTAACTCAACCCACTCAAGTGACGCACCCCTCCTAGGGACGGCATGAAAGAGCACCAGTAAGCCAGTGACTCAGCCCCTGTAATAGGGTTAGAGGCAGAGAATCCCAGTGGAGAGAGGGGAACCGGCCAGGCAGAGACAGCAAGGGCGGTTCGTTGCTCCAGAGCCTTTCCGTTCACCTTCACACTCCTGGGCCAGACTACACTCAATCATATGACCTACTGAAGAGATAAGTCTTCAGTAAAGACTTAAAGGTTGAGACCGAGTCTGCGTCTCTCACATGGGTAGGCAGACCGTTCCATAAAAATGGAGATCTATAGGAGAAAGCCCTGCCTCCAGCTGTTTGCTTAGAAATTCTAGGGACAATTAGGAGGCCTGCGTCTTGTGACCATAGAGTACGTGTAGGTATGTACGGCAGGACCAACTCGGAAAGATAGGTAGGAGCAAGCCCATGTAACGCTTTATAGGTTAACAGTAAAACCTTGAAATCAGCCCTTGCCTTAACAGGAAGCCAGTGTAGGGAAGCTAGCACTGGAGTAATATGATCAAATTTCTTGGTTCTAGTCAGGATTGTAGCAGCCGTATTTAGCACTAACTGAAGTTTATTTAGTGCTTTATCCGGGTAGCCGGAAAGTAGAGCATTGCAGTAGTCTAACCTAGAAGTAACAAATGCATGGATTAATTTTTCTGCATCATTTTTGGACAGAGAATTTCTGATTTTTGCAATGTTACGTAGATGGAAAAAAGCTGTCCTTGAAACAGTCTTGATATGTTCGTCAAAAGAGAGATCAGGGTCAAGAGTAACGCCGAGGTCCTTCACAGTTTTATTTGAGACGACTTTACAACCATCAAGATTAATTGTCAGATTTAACAGAAGATCTCTTTGTTTCTAGGGACCTAGAACAAGCATCTCTGTTTTGTCCGAGTTTAAAAGTAGAAAGGTTTCAGCCATCCACTTCCTTATGTCTGAAACACAGGCTTCTAGCGAGGGCAATTTTGGGGCTTCACCATGTTTCATTGAAATGTACAGCTGTGTGTCATCCGCATAGCAGTGAAAGTTAACATTATGTTTTCGAATAACATCCCCAAGAGGTAAAATATATAGTGAAAACAATAGTCCTAAAACGGAACCTTGAGGAAAACCGAAATGTACAGTTGATCTGTCAGAGGACAAACCATTCACAGAGATAAACTGATATCTTTCCGACAGATAAGATCTAAACCAGGCCAGAACTTGTCCATGTAGACCAATTTGGGTTTCCAGTCTCTCCAAAAGAATATGGTGATCGATGGTATCAAAGGCAGCACTAAGGTCTAGTAGCACGAGGACAGATGCAGAGCCTCGGTCTGACGCCATTAAAAGGTCATTTACCACCTTCACAAGTGCAGTCTCAGTGCTATGATGGGGTCTAAAACCAGACTGAAGCATTTCGTATACATTCTTTGTCTTCAGGAAGACAGTGAGTTGCTGCGCAACAGCTTTTTCTAAAATTTTTGAGAGGAATGGAAAATTCGATATAGGCCGATAGTTTTTTATATTTTCCGGGACAAGGTTTGGCTTTTTCAAGAGAGGCTTTATTACTGCCACTTTTAGTGAGTTTGGTACACATCCGGTGGATAGAGAGACGTTTATTATGTTCAACATAGGAGGGCCAAGCACATGAAGCAGCTCTTTCAGTAGTTTAGTTTAGTTAGTTCAGTAAAGCTATCCCTTGTACCCCTCCATGAAAATACTACTCATATACAAAGATACTCTACCAAAGGCATAATATAACTGATCGGCAGCTGTTCTACATTACAGTAGACTTCAAAATAAAGGTTCCAGTTGGAACCAAGTTTTTTTGGAGCCATGCCATAAGGGAACCATTTAAGGTTCTTAATTCTTTACAGTGTTCATTTAACTCCTGAATCAACACTAGAAGTCACCCAAGTTAAAGACTGTTTACTCTGCTACCGCACGGCAAGCAGTACCAGAGACCAAAAGGCTCCTCAACAGCTTCTACCCTCAAGCCATAAGACTGCTGAACAATTAATAAAATCGCCACCGGACAGTTTACATTGACCCCCCTCCCTTTTGTACACTGCTGCTACTCGCTATTTGTTTGTTACCTATGCATAGTCACTTCGCCCCCACCTACATGTACAGATTACCTCAACTAGCCTGTACCCCTGCACACTGACTCGGGGCCGGTGCCGGTGCCCCTTGTATATTGCCTCGTTACTGTTATTCTTATTGTGTTACTTTTTATTATTACTTTTTATTTTAGCCCACTTGGTAAATGTTTTATTCTTCTTGAACTGCACTGTTGGTTAGGGGCTTGTAAGTAAGCATTTCACTGTAAAGTCTACACTTGTTGTATTTGGCGCATGTGACAAATAAAGTTTAATTTGATTAGAAATGTTGCACTGCAAAATCAACACTAGTCAACACTGGTCAAGTTGCTGTGTGCTATAAAAGGGACACATCTGCAGGCTTCCATACATTTCAATAACCTTTTAGAATTCCAATGAACTGCAGATGCCACGTTAAGAACCCCCCCACTGAACTCAAAAGGTTCTTTATCGGGCCAGAGTTCTCCAAGGAACCTTAATAAGAGCTGAAAAAGAATGCTGTGTATGCAGTCAAAACATTAGTGAACATTATGTTTAACCCTGAACCTGCTGTCTGTATGCACCGAGCAATGAAAAGGTCTGTCTTAATTTAGCGTGTAATGTGGCTAGAGACATTAAATTGGAAGTTAATATCTCATCATTATATTGATAGCAATGATTATGCAGATTGCAGTCATCAACACATTGTATTAATGAGTCATCGTGTGGGAATTGGCGCCGTCAGCGGGTGAAGTTAACAGAACCTTCACCCTCCCAGCCTACTCTCTTTCTCTCTGTGTGACTCCCCACTGCAAAATAAGGACTGGTTGTTACAGCGGTTCAATTTTAACAATAATTACATGTAAATATTATCTCTCTCTCTCTCTCTCTCTCTCTCTCTCTCTCTCTCTCTCTCTCTCTCTCTCTCTACCTCTCTCTCTCTCTCTCTCTCTACCTCTCTCTACCTCTCTCTCTCTCTCAATTTTTTTTAAATTCAATTCAATTGACTTTATTGACATGGCAAGTTCATTATTACTTACATTGTCAAAGTATACATATCGAAAAATAAAAATCAAATATATATATGTGTATATATATACAAAATATATATATATATATTTATATATAAATAAATGGTGGGACCAACAGTAATAATAATAGTAGTAGTGGACATGGGATCACCATTAACAACAACTACAATAACAATATTTCTCTCTCACTCACTCACTCACTCACTCACTCACTCACTCACTCACTCACTCACTCACTCACTCTCTCACTCTCTCACACACACACACACTATCGACTGGAATATTGGTATGTCAGGGCTACCTTAAGGGGAGGATTAGACTTTTTTTTAAATCTGGAATGTTTATTTTTTTTAATAAGCTGTGTTTGGTTAGTTACCTGCTGTGCTTATGCTGTTCTGGGCTCATAGTGCTCATAGTGGCCCATGCATGAGGCATGGAATCATTCCACTAAAACTGTCTGGTTAGCTAGCTAACAAACATAGTGTGAAGATATATCCACAAATAAAAAAATTTACACAATATTTTATCATATTTGATGAGTTATTTGATCAAAGTTTTCCTTTACCAAAATGGACGAATTTTAGGCATGTTGTTAGGATCCTAATGTCCATTCTAGAGTACTAATATTTAATTATATGAGGCAGACAGTCATCAATGCATCTGTACAGTATAAAGAGGCTTTCATTTTGTAGGGGTATTGTTCTAGAATAGATTAACCAGTGTTAAAATAGTTTGTGTCTGTAATTATTGTGTGTTATGTTCTACAATAATTGATTAGGGCCTGGAGGATTTGTCAGGCGTGTTCTCGCCCTGTTACAGTTATTGAAATCATCAACCTTGTCTAGAATCACTCCATTTGCAAACATTTTCCAGGCACAACGCCCATCCCCGATAATTTATTATTAGGCGTTAACAGGGCACTCCCAAGGACTCAATTTAGCTAATGTCGTGGCAAAATATTAACCAAGGTGATTAGGAAGAGCCAACCATTGTTATCTTATTGATTCACTACACGTTCTTAGTTGAAATATCTGTTTTATGGTGGTAAAGGTTGAAAAATATTGCAGATATAGACATTCATTGCACACTTTTTGCCATACCATCAACATTATGGGATGTGATGTATGACTGTTCGATTTTTAGGAAGCTGCAGTTGAATATTTCTTCCGAGGCACTGACAAAACACAAGGACAGGGATTGGTTGGCAGCAGCACGTCATTCTTCAATCAGCATTGTACTTCACAGTACTTTGCCACATCTACAATCTATCCACACCTCAATTCTCACAATCAAATAAGTAGCATAAATGTGTAATCTACACTGATGATAAATTAATTACGGGTCTTTTTCCAACAATGCAGAGTTAAAGATAATTTAAAAAAAGTTGAAATAGTGAAATAAGGAATAAATACACAGTAAACAACAATAAGAAGTAAAAATAACATGGCTATATACAGGGAGTACCAGTAACAAGTCTATGTGCAGGGGGTAATTGAGTAGCTATGTACAGTATATATAGGTAGGGGTAAAGTGACTAAGCAACAGGATAGATAATAAACTGTTCATAATGTTTATTATCCTGTTGCCTAGTCACTTTACCTCTACCTATGTGGTGAGTGTGAAAATGTCCCCAGGGCCTGGGCTCCAGGGGCCCCCCATTGATTTTGTTAGTCATTCTCACTCAAATGATATTAACATTGCATCTGTCATGACAGGAAATTAGTTTTAAAACTACAAAAAAAGTATCTCTGCCCCAAGGCATAATAGATTGAATTGCAGGAAAGTTGTAAAACTGCAAAACAATTAGCTCTGTCCCATGAAAAAAACAAGTAGAATTGCATGAAATTTGTTATAAAATTGCAACAAAATAAATATTAGTCAAATAGCAAAACTTGCTTTAAAACTGCAAGATTTTCTCTATTCCCCATGGCAAAATGTGTAGAATTTTTTTTTATTTTTTTTTTATTTCACCTTTATTTAACCAGGTAGGCTAGTTGAGAACAAGTTCTCATTTGCAACTGCGACCTGGCCAAGATAAAGCATAGCAGTGTGAACAGACAACACAGAGTTACACATGGAGTAAACAATAAACAAGTCAATAACATGGTAGAAAAAAGAGAATCTATATACAATGTGTGCAAAAGGCATGAGGTAGGCAATAAATCGAATAATTACAATTTAGCAGATTAACACTGGAGTGATAAATCATCAGATGAACATGTGCAAGAAGAGATACTGGTGTGCAAAAGAGCAGAAAAGTAAATAAATAAAAGCAGTATGGGGGGTGAGGTAGGTAAATTGGGTGGGTAGTTTACAGATGGACTATGTACAGCTGCAGCGATCGGTTAGCTGCTCGGATAGCAGATTTTTAAAGTTGTTGAGGGAGATAAAAGTCTCCAACTTCAGAGATTTTTGCAATTCGTTCCAGTCGCAGGCAGCAGAGAACTGGAAGGAAAGGCGTCCAAATGAGGTTTTAGCTTTAGGGATGATCAGTGAGATACACCTGCTGGAGCGGGTGCTGCGGGTGGGTGTAGCCATCGTGACCAGTGAACTGAGATAAGGCGGCACTTTACCTAGCATAGCCTTGTAGATGACCTGGAGCCAGTGGGTCTGACGACGAACATGTAGCGAGGGCCAGCCGACTAGGGCATACAGGTCGCAGTGGTGGGTCGTATAAGGTGCTTTAGTAACAAAACGAATGGCACTGTGATAAACTGCGTCCAGTTTGCTGAGTAGAGTGTTGGAAGCTATTTTGTAGATGACATCGCCGAAGTCGAGGATCGGTAGGATAGTCAGTTTTACTAGGGTAAGTTTGGCGGCGTGAGTGAAGGAGGCTTTGTTGCGGAATAGAAAGCCGATTCTTGATTTGATTTTGGATTGGAGATGTTTGATATGAGTCTGGAAGGAGAGTTTGCAGTCTAGCCAGACACCTAGGTACTTATAGATGTCCACATATTCTAGGTCGGAACCGTCCAGGGTGGTGATGCTAGTCGGGCGTGCGGGTGCAGGCAGCGAACGGTTGAAAAGCATGCATTTGGTTTTACTAGCGTTTAAGAGCAGTTGGAGGCCACGGAAGGAGTGTTGTATGGCATTGAAGCTCGTTTGGAGGTTAGATAGCACAGTGTCCAAGGAAGGGCCGGAAGTATATAGAATGGTGTCGTCTGCGTAGAGGTGGATCAGGGAATCGCCCGCAGCAAGAGCAACATCATTGATGTATACAGAGAAAAGAGTCGGCCCGAGAATTGAACCCTGTGGTACCCCCATAGAGACTGCCAGAGGACCGGACAACATGCCCTCCGATTTGACACACTGAACTCTGTCAGCAAAGTAGTTGGTGAACCAGGCAAGGCAGTCATTAGAAAAACCGAGGCTACCGAGTCTGCCGATAAGAATATGGTGATTGACAGAGTCGAAAGCCTTGGCCAGGTCGATGAAGACGGCTGCACAGTAATGTCTTTTATCGATGGCGGTTATGATGTCGTTTAGTACCTTGAGCGTGGCTGAGGTGCACCCGTGACCGGCTCGGAAACCGGATTGCACAGCGGAGAAGGTACGGTGGGATTCGAGATGGTCAGTGATCTGTTTGTTGACTTGGCTTTCGAAGACCTTAGATAGGCAGGGCAGGATGGATATAGGTCTGTAACAGTTTGGGTCCAGGGTGTCTCCCCCTTTGAAGAGGGGGATGACCGCGGCAGCTTTCCAATCCTTGGGGATCTCAGATGATACGAAGGAGAGGTTGAACAGGCTGGTAATAGGGGGTGCGACAATGGCGGCGGACAGTTTCAGGAATAGGGGGTCCAGATTGTCAAGCCCAGCTGATTTGTATGGGTCCAGGTTTTCCAGCTCTTTCAGAACATCTGCTATCTGGATTTGGGTAAAGGAGAAGCTGGGGAGGCTTGGGCGAGTAGCAGCGGGGGGGGGCGGGGCTGTTGGCCAAGGTTGGAGTCGCCAGGAGGAAGGCATGGCCAGCCATTGAGAAATGCTTGTTGAAGTCTTCGATTATCACGGATTTATCGGTGGTGACCGTGTTACCTAGCCTCAGTGCAGTGGGCAGCTGGGAGGAGGTGCTCTTGTTCTCCATGGACTTTACAGTATCCCAGAACTTTTTGGAGTTAGAGCTACAGGATGCGAATTTCTGCTTGAAAAAGCTGGCCTTTGCTTTCCTGACTGACTGCGTGTATTGGTTCCTGACTTCCCTGAACAGTTGCATATCGCGGGGGCTCTTCGATGCTATTGCAGTTCGCCACAGGATGTTTTTGTGCTGGTCGAGGGCAGTCAGGTCAGGAGTGAACCAAGGGCTATATCTGTTTTTGGTTCTGCATTTTTTGAACGGAGCATGCTTGTCTAATATGGTGAGGAAGTAACATTTAAAGAATGACCAGGCATCATCAACTGACGGGATGAGGTCAATATCCTTCCAGGGTACCCGGGCCAGGTCGATTAGAAAGGCCTGCTCGCAGAAGTGTTTTAGGGAGCGTTTGACAGTGATGAGGGGTGGTCGTTTGACCGCGGACCCGTGGCGGATACAGGCAATGAGGCAGTGATCGCTGAGATCTTGATTGAAGACAGCAGAGGTGTATTTGGAGGGCAGGTTGGTCAGGATAATGTCTATTAGGGTGCCCATGTTTACGGATTTAGGGTTGTACCTGGTGGGTTCCTTGATGATTTGTGTGAGATTGAGGGCATCAAGCTTGGATTGTAGGACTGCCGGGGTGTTAAGCATATCCCAGTTTAGGTCACCTAACAGAACAAACTCTGAAGCTAGATGGGGAGCGATCAATTCACAGATGGTGTCCAGGGCACAGCTGGGAGCTGAGGGGGGTCGGTAGCAGGCGGCAACGGTGAGAGACTTATTTCTGGAGAGATTAATTTTTAAAATTAGAAGTTCGAACTGTTTGGGCATAGACCTGGAAAGTATGACAGAACTTTGCAGGCTATCTCTGCAGTAGATTGCAACTCCTCCCCCTTTGGCAGTTCTATCTTGACAGAAAGTGTTATAGTTGGGTATGGAAATCTCAGAATTTTTGGTGGCCTTCCTAAGCCAGGATTCGGACACGGCAAGGACATCAGGATTGGCAGAGTGTGCTAAAGCGGTGAGTAAGGCAAACTTAGGGAGGAGGCTTCTGATGTTGACATGCATGAGGCCAAGGCTTTTTCGATCGCAGAAGTCAACAAATGAGGGTGACTGGGGACATGCAGGGCCTGGGTTTACCTCCACATCACCCGAGGAACAGAGGAGTAGTAGGATGAGGGTGCGGCTAAAGGCTATCAAAACTGGTCGCCTAGAGCGTTGGGGACAAAGAATAAAAGGAGCAGATTTATGGGCGTGGTAGAATAGATTCTGGGCATAATGTGCAGACAGGGGTATGGAGGGGCGCGGGTACAGCGGAGGCAAGCCCAGGCACTGGGTGATGATAAGAGAGGTTGTATCTCTGGACATGCTGGTCTCAATGGGTGAGGTCACCGCATGTGTGGGGGGTGGGACAAAGGGGGTATCAGAGGTACGGAGAGTGGAACTACAGGGTCCATTGCAAACCAAAACAATGATAATGAAAACTAGCCTGAACAACAGTATGCAAGGCATATTGATATTTGAGAGAGACATACAGTAAGGCATAAAGTGATTGCAGGTCTTGATTGGGAGAGCTAGCTAAAACAACAGGTAAGATAACAGCAGCAATAACAGGGTGTTAGTCTAACACAGCAACAACAGGTAAAAATGGCGACGACTAGGCAGAGAGGGTCGGATTAACTACACACAGATCCTGAGTTAAAGCACAGAGCCGACAGGTAAAACACAAATAAACAGAATGGAGTACCGTGAATTAATGGACAGTCAAGCATGCATCAGCTATGTAGCCAAGTGATCATAGTGTCCAGGGGGCAGCCGTAGATGGAGCAGAGGAGGCCTCCACTAAGCTAGCACGCGGCGTATAAAGTTAGTAGCCCGGGGGGTGGTCTGCTCAGACGGAGGGGGTCTGGCGCAGTGGCGCTAGCGCTAGCTCTTCAGCTAGCCGGCAGATGGGCCTAGCTCGAGGCTAGCTCAAGGCTAACTGGTGCTTGCTTCGGGACAGTGGTGTTAGCCAGTAGTAGCCACTCGGTTGCAGCTAGCTAGCTGTGATGATACGGTGTAATTGTCCAGAGCTTGCGTCAGGAATCCGGTGATGTGGTAGAGAGAAAGCAGTCCTATATGCTCTGGGTTGATATCGCGCTTGCAGCTAGCCGGCAGATGGGCCTAGCTCGAGGCTAGCTCAAGGCTAACTGGTGCTTGCTTCGGGACAGAGGTGTTAGCCAGTAGTAGCCACTCGGTTGCAGCTAGCTAGCTGTGATGATACGGTGTAATTGTCCAGAGCTTGCGTCAGGAATCCGGTGATGTGGTAGAGAAAAAGCAGTCCTATATGCTCTCGGTTGATATCGCGCTTGCAGACTGGCAGGTGTTGGCCCGGTATTGAAGCTGGCTGTGTCCGAGTTGAGGGTGAAGACCGCAGCAGTGGCTAACTGACTACTAGCTAGTAGCTAGTTATCTGGCTAGCTTCTGCTTGGGGTTACGGTTCTAAAGTATAAAAAAAATAGCAGGTCCGTACCACATTGGGTGAGGCGGAATGTAGGAATGTATATTCAGTTCCTAGATGGAAAGTGAAATTAAAATATATACGAAATGTATACGAAAAATACGAAGACTATTTACTATTTACACGCTACAGGACAATACAGGACAATACAAACACACGTCCGACTGCTACGCCATCTTGGAACTATCTCTTGCAGGAAATGTACTTTTAAAATGTGTTTTCTTCTCTCCGCCGTCAAGAGGGTGGTCACTAAAACATTTTTCTGCAAGGTGGGGGGGCAAACCAAATCTTGCTTAGGGCCCCAAAAGGCTAAAGCCGGCCCTGTGGGTAGCCATTTGATTAGCTATTTAGCAGCCTTGATTTGGTCTCAGATATTGCTCTTTCCTCTGGCTGTTGTTTCCCCCTCAGGCAAATAAATGTCATTTCAATAATGGTATAAGTAACTAATCATCTCACTCCGTGTGTGTAAGTGCCAGTGATCAGATCGCACTGTGTGATGGGTTCACTGCAGGGGTCCATCACCAGAACCCACTGAGGGATGGGTTCACTGCTGGGGTCCATCACCAGAACCCACTGAGTGATGGGTTCACTGCTGGGGTCCATCACCAGAACCAACTGAGGGATGGGTTCACTGCTGGGGTCCATCACCAGAACCCACTGAGTGATGGGTTCACTGCTGGTGTCCATCACCAGAACCAACTGAGGGATGGGTTCACTGCTGGGGTCCCATTCATCCTCTTTAACTGGCTTGATTCTTTCTAACTCTCCTCTTTTAAAACAGCTCTGTAATGTTTCCTCTAATGGCAGTGTGAGGCTCACTTCCAAACGGGGCCTTGTGGGCCATGGTCAAAAGTAGTGCACTCCAGGGTGCCATTTTGGACACAGGATGAGAGGATTCTTTATGGTCTTTGTAAGTAAAGTTGTTGAGGAGTCAAAGGGTCCTTTCATAAGTATTTGCATTTAATCAGCACATCGGGAGGTACAGGAGATCTGGAGATCTGGGGACCCCTCTTTTTACGCTGCTGCTACTCTCTGTTTTTTCATACATGCATAGTCACTTTAACTGTACATACTACCTCAATTGGGTCGACCAACCAGTGCTCCCGCACATTAGCTAACCGGGCTATCTGCATTGTGTCCCACCACCCGCCAACCCCTCTTTTACGCTACTGCTACTCTCTGTTCATCATAAATGCATAGTCACTTTAACCATATCTACATGTACATATTACCTCAATCAGCCTGACTAACCGGTGTCTGTATGTAGCCTCGCTACTTTTATAGCCTCGCTACTGTATATAGCCTCTTTTTACTGTTGTATTATTTCTTTACTTAGCTATTGTTCACCTAACACCTTTTTGCACTAATGGTTAGAGCCTGTAAGTAAGCAAGGTCTACATCTGTTGTATCTGGCGCACGTGACAAATAAACTTTGATTTGATTTGTTTTGAAAATGAAGTCGCTTTGTCCACCTGGAAAGATTGCCAGAAATACAGAGGCATCATTCCCATGTGACAATACCAGGGGAAGTCACTTCCTCATAGCAAAAAACGAGCACGTAACAGGTAGTGTGGAGGGTAAAAGCTCTTTGCTTTTTTTATCTTCAATTAGTTATTTTCTCATTCCAAGACACCATTTCACTCATATATCAATGGCACATATTCAAATATTCCCTCATTCTCTGTTTGAAGCAGAAGGGGGCCTCAGATGGTTATTACAACAACACAAAGAGTTATCTATCCAAAATTGAGATGTATGGATGAACCACTTCTCAAATATTTTTGACTATTTTTGACTATATAACAAAGTTCAATCAACAAAAACATACATGATCAAATACAAATCTTAGAATCAACTATTAAATACATAATACAATACAAACCCTCCAACCCAAAAAGGCCTGTGGTGTTGATGGTATCCTAAATGAAATTATAAAATATATAGACAACAAATTCCAGTTACATATACTTAAACTCTTTAACATCATCCTCAGCTCTGGCATCTTCCCCAATATTTGGAACCAAGGACTGATCACCACAATCCACAAAAGTGGAGACAAATTTCACCCCAATAAATACCATGAGATATGCGTCAACAGCAACCTTGGGAAAATCCACTACATTATCATTAACAGCAGACTCGTACATTTCCTCAGTGAAAGCAATGTACTGAGCAAATGTCAAATTAGCTTTTTACCAAATTACAGTATGACAAACCACATATTCACCCTGCACACCCTAATTGACCAAAAAAACAAAGGCAAAGTCTTCTCATGCACTGTTGATTTTTTTTTTTTAAGAAGAAGCTTTTTTTCTCAATTTGGCATGAGGGTCTGCTATACAAATGAATGGAAAGTGGTGTTGGGGGGAAACATACACCATTATAAAATCCATGTACACAAACAAGTGTGCGGTTGAAATTGGAAAAAAATATTTCTTTCCACGGGGACATGGGGTGAGACAGGAATGCAGTTTGAGCCCCACTCTCTTCAACATATATATCAAAAATATCCTCTGTGTTCAACGTAAAACAAATAATGCATGCAGAGCAGAATTAGGCCGATACCCGCTAATTATCAAAATCTAGAAAATAACCATTCAATTTTAGAACCACTTAAAAGGAAGTGATTCCCAAACCTTCCATGACAACGCCATCACCTACAGAGAGATGAACCTGGAGAAGAGTCCCCTAATCAAGCTGGTCTTGTGGCTCTGTTCACAAACAGACTCCACAGAGCTCAAGGACAGCAACACAATTAGGCCCAACCAAATCATGAGAAAACTAAAAGATAATTACTTAACACATTGGAAAGAATTAACAAAAAAACAGCAAACTAGAATGCTATTTGGCCCTAAACAGAGAGTACACAGTGGCAGAATACCTGCCCACTTTGACTGACCCCAACTGAAGGAAAGCTTTGACTATGTACAGACTCAGTGAGCATAGCCTTGCTATTGAGAAAGCCTGTCGTAGGCAGACCTGGCTATCAAGAGAAGACCGGCTATGTGCACACTACCCACAAAATGAGGTGGAAACTGAGCTGCACTTCTTCCAAATGTATGACCATATTAGAGAGACAAATTTCCCTCAGATTACACAAACAAACCCAATTTTGATAAACTCCCATATCTACTAGGTGAAATAGCACAGTGTGCCATCACAGCAGCAAGATTTGTAACCTACAAGAAAAGGGCAACCAGTGAAGAACTGTAACGATGTGCGCTGAGAGTCGGGAAGCAAGTTCAGGGAGTGAGTGTTTTAATAAATAAACACAACATAAAACAAGAAACACGAACAACGCACAGACTTAACACTGGAACAGAAACAATGACGCCTGGGGAAGAAACCAAAGGGAGTGACATATATATATATAGGGAAGGTAATCAGGGAGGTAATTGAGTCCAGGTGAGTCTGATGATGCAGGTGCGCGTAATGATGGTAACAGGAGTGTGCCATAATAAGCAGCCTGGTGACCTAGAGGCCAGGCCGGAGAGGGATCACACGTGACAAGAACAAACCCATATTTTGTACTTTAACTATTTGCACGTCGTTACAACACCATATATGGACATAATATTACATTTGAAATGTCCGTATTCCTTTGGAGTGTAATGTTTACTGTTAATTTGTATTGTTTATTTCACTTTTGTTTATTATCTACTTCACTTGCAATGTAAACATATGTTTCCCATGCCAATAAAGCCGTTGGAGAGAGAGAGAGAGAGAGAGAGAGAGAGAGAGAGAGAGAGAGAGAGAGAGAGAGGAGAGAGAGAGGAGAGAGAGAGAGAGAGAGAGAGGAGAGAGAGAGAGAGAGAGAGAGGAGAGGAGAGAAGAGAGAGAGAGGAGAGAGAGAGAGAGAGAGAGAGAGAGAGAGAGAGAGAGAGAGAGAGAGAGAGAGAGAGAGAGAGAAGAGAGAGAGAGAGAGAGAGAGAGAGAGAGAGAGAGAGAGAGAGAGAGAGAGAGAGAGAGAGAGAGAGAGAGAGAGAGAGAGAGAGAGGCACTTAATTGTATTATTTGATTTACATAATCATCAGCAAATGAAAAAAGTGGGCAAGAGGCGGGTTTTTAAGAGTTTTTGAGAGTTGTTTATCGTTACAGTTGCCGTTAACGACAGGTTCCAGACAGCTGCACAGATCATACGTCTCCAGCCCTCTCTCGGAGCTGTCAGCTCTACAGCACAAAGTCATGTTGATTCTGATGTTTATCCAAACGGCTCGACGTGTGACCGCTTTTACTACCTTGTAAGACCTTCGGAGCCATCTGCAAAAACTAACCTGCCACACCTCATTAGCCCATACCCCTGTGAACATGGGAAGAGCTCACACACACATACACACACATACACACTCTGCTGCCAAAAACACATTTTTCAAATCCAAAGTGATGCTTCCTCAAACAGCCTGGGGGAGTGGAGGAGAACGATGGGCGGTGGCAGAAGGGGTCACTTGTTTTCTTGGATCCTCACAGTAATCCTAGCCTTTGATTTCTGGTGATGCCAGGCTGGCAGTCAGCGACCAGGCATTATTGGAGCTTCTTATACACGTGGTGTTTGGAACCAACCAACTGCCTTGTTTGGCCCTGTGTGTCTGTAGAGACCCCTGGGCTGGCTGGATGCAGCAGATTTTTCCCTGTGATGCCAGGGGGCACCTAGCCTGCACTCAATAAACAAAGCATTACAGGACCCCACCTTATTACACACCCAGCCTAGGATGTTGTGGACCCACCACCATGTTTGGCCAAGATGGGGCATGATGGTGTGTTATTTGAAATGGGTAGTGGTTTTAGTTGACAGTGTTGTTCAAAGAGTTTGGGATAGAGCTTGGTGTGTGTGTGTGTGTGTGTGTGTGTGTGTGTGTGTGTGCCAGTGGGTTCTTTTCTCAGTTCTCTCAGGTAAATGTGCGCTTATCAAATGTTGCCTTCTTTGTCATTCCAGGTATGCCCCTCAGTCTAGACTGTAAGGCCTTCTTTGGCTACAGCGGGGAGTCTAGACATATCATCTACTGGATGAAGGGGGAGAAGTTTGTGGAGGAGCTGGCAGGTCACATTAAAGAAAGTGAAGTCAGGTACTGTATATAATCTATCACTGCAAACTTTTCTCTTTCTCTGTTTCTGATGGTGTAAGTGTCTAGTTTCTGGTTATATACAGAAACCAGTGTGGATGTGACTGACACTAGCATATTATGCCCATTAGGGTTGTGGAGTAATGTCTTGTGGGTCTGAAAAATCATCAGGCTTCATTAGGAGTGTGATGTTCCACTGCCACATCCTGTGCTGTCCACTGTGACTGACAGCATAATACCTCCATCAGCGGGAGGGGATTTCTGCTTCGATATCAGCTCCAGGATTTGTACTACAGTCTAAATGGACAGAGGGGAAATTCCTCATGCACACAATGAGAAACTAATCACGTAACAATTTAATTCAGGGTAAATCCGGGCTTGTTGTAGCAGACTGCTACTTCTGAAAGATGATAAGAGTTCATCCTCTTGTTGGAAAGCTAGTAATTACCACATAAAGCTAGTAATTACCACATAAAACTAGTAATTACCATATAAAGCAAGTTATTACCACATAAAGCACGTACAGTAATTACCATATAAATCTAGTAATTACCACATAAAGCTAGTAATTACCACATAGATGTCATGTAAATGTAACCGCTCCTATCAAATGACACATAATTGTCTCAACTTCCCAGCCTGGAGTAGCCAGTAACATCAACTCCCCAGCCTAGAATAGCCAGTAGCATCTTCTGCCCAGTAGCACGTGGCATCACCTCCCCAGTATCCATTAGCATCAGCTCCCCAGTATCCAGTAGCATCACCTCCCCAGTATCCATTAGCATCACCTCCCCAGTAGCCAGTAGCATCACCTCCCCATTAGCCATTGGCATCACATAGCCAGTAGCATCACCTCCCCATTAGCCATTGGCATCACATAGCCAGTAGCATCACCTCCCATGTAGCCAGTAGCATCACCTCCCCAGTAGCCAGTAGCATCACCTCCCCAGTAGCCAGTAGCATCAAATCCCCAGCCTGGAGTAGCCAGTAGCATCATCTCACCAGCCTGGAGTAGCCAGTAGCATCAAATCCCCAGCCTGGAGTAGCCAGTAGCATCATCTCACCAGCCTGGAGTAGCCAGTAGCATCATCTCACCAGCCTGGAGTAGCCAGTAGCATCATCTCACCAGCCTGGAGTAGCCAGTAGCATATTAAAGTAATAAAGTACACAATGGATTTCAAAACTACTGAACTGACTCCACACCAGAACCCACCACTACAATTCTAACTCTACTATCTACTGCTGGCAGTCTTCAGCCAATCATCAAGTTTGCAGACGACACAACAGTAGTAGGCCTAATTATCAACAATGACGAGACAGCCTACAGGGAGGAGGTGCGGGCCCTGGGAGTGTGGTGCCAGGAAAATAACCTCTCAAACAATGTCAACAAAACAAAGGAGCTGATCGTGGACTTCAGGAAACAGCAGAGGAAGCATCCCCCTATCCATGTTGACAGGACCGCAGTGGAGGTAGAAAGCTTCAAGTTCCTCGGCATACACATCACTGACAAACTGAAATGGGCCACCCACACAGATAGTGTGGTGAAGAAGGCGCAACAGTGCCTCTTTAACTTCAGGAGGCTGAATAAATGTGGCTTGGCACCTAAAATCCTCCAACTTTTACAGGTGCACAATTGAGAGCATCCTGTCGGGCTGCATCACCGCCTGGTACGGCAACTGCACCACCCGCAACCGGAGAGCTCTCCAGAGGGTGGTGTGGTCTGCCCAACGCATCACTGTGGGCAAACTACCTACCCTCCAGGACACCTACAGCACCCAATGTCACAGGACGCTGCCCTATATACATAGACTTGAAATGACTGGCCACTTTAATAATGGAACACTAGTCACTTTAATAATGTTTACATATTTTGCATTACTCATCTCAAATGTATATACTGTATTCTATTCTATTCTACTGTATGTTAGTCTATGTTGCTCTGACATTGCTCGTCCAAGTATTTATATATTCTTAATTCTATTCCTTTACTTTAGATTTGTGCGTGTTTTGTGTATTGTTGTGAAATTGTTAAATATTACTTGTTAGATATTACTGCACTGTTGGAGCTAGAAACACAAGCATTTTGCTACACCCACAATAACATCTACTAAACACGTGTATGTGAGCAATAAAATTAGATTTGCTACAAGTTCAGACAGCTGGCTATATTATTTAAATGTTTTGCTGACATGGCTAATTGAGTGACTGTCAGTGACTGACATAACAAGAGAAAAATGACTGATTCACAACCAAATTTCAAACGTTCTGTTGATCTACTATTCAACTGACCCCGAACTGAGTTCCTAGGTTGGGGACCCCCTAGCAGCTTGGGGCCCTAATTGACCGCTTATGTCACTTATGCCTGGAGCCGCCCCACCAGCACATGGCCAAACCAAAACCAACCAATGTCTCTCTCTCTCTCTCTCTCTCTCGCCAACAAAACGAGGCTGAATGTATCTACAGTTGTGCAGATGAGATGGGAAAGTGACTGAAATTAACTAAGAAAAGCAGATATTATCACATGAATGGCTAGAGGCGGAGATATAGAGATACTGTAGAGAGCAGAGATGAGTTATTTGTTCACAGGCAGACTGGAATTTTCTGTCAGCCAAGAATGATGACTAAGAAGGGAGAGGGGAAAGGCTACTTATTTAAGAGGCTCTAATAACCCTATGAACAAAGGAGTTGCCAGTTTTCAGTAGAAATATGTCTGAGATTTCATATAAAGAAGTCTAGGTCAGGTTAGTGCAGTAAGATACTCTGACCCAGTTTCTCTCAATGCTCCTGGTGGATTAATGCAATCTGAGAGAGAGGCAGATCTGGCTCTCAAGAGAAGACAGGCTATGTGCACAATGCCCGCAAAATGAGGTGGAAACTGAGCTGCACTTCCTAACCTCCTGCCAAATGTATGACCATATTAGAGACACATATTTCCCTCAGATTACACAGATCCACAAAGAATTCGAAAACAAATCCAATATTGATCAACTCCCATATCTACTGGGTGAAATACCACAGTGTGCCATCACAGCAGCAAGATGTGTGACCTGTTGTCACAAGAAAAGGGCAACCAGTGAAGAACAAACACCATTGTAAATAGAACCCATACTTATGTTTATTTATTTTCCCATTTTAAATGTAACTCTTTGTACATCATTACAACACTGTATATAGACATAATATGACATTTGAAATGTCTCTATTCTTTTGGAACTTATGTGAGTGTAATGTTTACTGTTCATTTTTATTGTTTATTTCACTTTTGTTTATTATCTACTTCACTTGCTTTGGCAACTTCAACATATGCCAATAAAGCCCTTAAATTAAACATTTAAATTGAGAGGGAGAAAGAGCTGGAGAGAAAGAAAGAGGAAGAGAGAAATGGGCTGTGTGCATATTGTGTGTTTGTGGGCGTGTGTGTGTGTCTCTCTCTCTGTCTGTCTGTCTGTGTGTCTGTCTGTCTGTGTGTTTGTGATGGTCAAAGTGAACATATGCGTGTGCCTGACTATGAATATTCTCTTCTGATGGGGAATTTTAGCAAGTAGCTCATCATTCAGAATGACCTCTATCACAAATCGCCACATCACATCAGTCCTTCTCAGTGGCACTGCAAAGACCTGCTCTTTATTTTCATTTGGAGGTTTTGAAGTGCTCTTGTGGGGGAGAATTTTCACGCCTCTGCGCTGGTTTTGTTTTCTTTCCAGCCGAGCCACTAATTATGTATTACGCCTTCCTCTCACCTCTAGAACTGCGTCCTCCTTCCTAGCGTGGAGGTACAGCATTATCCTTCCTAACGTGGATGTACAGCATTATCCTTCCTAACATTTAGAATGGAGCCGGAGGGGATGGCTGACATTTTACGGGCTCCTAACCAACTGTGCTATTTGTGTGTTTTCGCATTGTTTGTAACTTATTTTGTACATAATGTTGCTGCTACCGTCTCTTATGACCGAAAAGAGCTTCTGGATATCAGAACAGTGATTACTCACCTCGAACTGGATGAAGATTTTAGTCTGACGCAAAGGATATGCTTCTTCTCTGAGACCTGGCCCAAATCCCTGTCATTCACGTGAAGAAAATACGGAAATACAGAGGAGATTGGGGTGCCTTGTGAAAATTTGTTGGTGAGTGGGTAACCCGCCTATACTATCCGTTCTATTGGCCAACTTGCAATCACTGGAAAATAAATTGGATGATGAATAAACTGGACTATCCTACTGTCATGGCGTTGGCTTGATGGGGGAGGTTTATGACCCCCATAAATACCTTTCTCCCTTTCCTCTCTCTTGACTACAGAAGGACTCTTGAATAGCCTTTGTTAAACATATAGAGTCTGGGAACATCAAAAGGTGGGGGGAAAGGAACCATATTTCAGTAATCCAACCAGTTGAAAATATGCGTTGGTACTCAATGAATATGATGCCAGGTCAGATGGCGTCTGAGACATTGTGAATGATGACAGGATGACATAAACTGTATATTGGAAAGTCTACACATTCTAGTTATCAGATTCACATGGAATTGTTGTGCAATTTAAATGTTTAAATATGAAACTATTTGTGAAAAGATTAAATGTAATTTTAGCTTCCAAATGAGAGAATTGGGTTTTCATAAGGTTAAAGCTCTGCTCACTCAGTGGCCTGCCCCTGTGAAGAGACATGGGTTATAAACTATGAAACACGCCCTTCTCTCCCCTCCTATATAAAGCCCTTGACGAAAATGTAACTTTCTGTTCCGATGACATTAGGGCGACAGTCCTATGTTGAAAGTGTTCAGATAATAAGCTGTTCCGAGGACGTGAGGACGACGGTCCCACGTTAAAAGGGCTCAGATAATAACCAAACAGAATATAGCACGAGCTTAAATGTATGACAACTTAATATGAACTTTGAACCCTTATTCACTTCAGAAGTGATACCTCCAAGCCAATTGAGTTAGCGGCAGCCACGTTAAACGTGGGCTAGGAAAGGACGGATGACTTATCCAGTCTAACACACAACGACGATACTACAATGTATCCAGTTTACCCCAGAGACATTCTTCTGAGGACAGGAAGATCTCTGTTGGGCAACACGGCCTTCCATCTACGACCAACCTATTGAAGCGCAGCTCAGAGTAAATATTCCTTGCATTTTCCTTTTCCAAATGGGCAGTTATGTAGAATGCATAGGATTCTGTAGTTACGATAGCATAGCTCACGAGGTTCCATTGAGACCCAAAACCCTTTGTTCCTAGTCTTTTTTTTTCTTTTTTTAAGGAGGGTGGATCAGCTTAATATTGCGGAAAGAATGTTGCTTCCAATGTAATTGTCTGCATCATTTCCAATCCCCCATATTTTTTGGGGTAAATATATATATCCATTCACGTATGCATACATATACACATATATACATACACATACCTACATAGACATACATACTTTTTTTAAAGAGTATACCTTTATTATTATTCCCTGCAAACCCTACCACCGATCCCCCAATTGGAGTAAACTGATAAACATTTCTGTTTTTACCTTCAATTTATACATCTTATACACATTTTACATTTTACAGACACAGTCTACTTTATATGTTGTTCCTAGTCTTCCCTCGCTTTCATTCAAACCAAACCCCCTCTCTTTGTGTAACCAGCCGTCATATCGTTTCCGCCCACCAGGGACATTTTTCATGTATGACATAATTAGTAATCAATGTACGATCCATTCTGGGTTTATGTAATTCTGTGTGATTATTTAGGTATTTAGTAAATAAATAATTCAACCAAATTTTCTATTGCTGATTCAACTTGTTAGCCAGGGTTCGTGAAGATAACCAAGAATTCTACGATGTTCAGATGAGACTGAAATAAGGTGACGATTAATTTTGACTGCTATTGATGTAAAAGATTACTAGGTCTTTAAGAGTTTTTTCGGAAGATAACAGCTCTATAAACATTCTTTGGTGGTGTCCCGACTTTCTAGTTAATTATTTACCTGATTAGCTTAATCGGGTAATATTAATTACAGAGAAATTATTTTATAGAATAGCATGTCATATCACTTAATCCGGCATAGCCAAAGACACGACACTACCAACAGAACATTAAAAACGGTAATATCTTATGTTTCACCGAGTCGTGGCTGAATGACGACACGGATAATATACAGTTGGCTGCGTTTTATGTGCATTGGCAGGACAGAACAGCTACGTCTGGTAAGACGAGGGGTGGTGTGTGTCTATTTGTCAATAACAGCTGGTGCGCAATGTCTAATATTAAAGAGGTCTCGAGATATTGCTCGCCTGAGGTAGAGTACCTCATGATAAACTGTATACCACATTATCTACCAAGAGAGTTTTAATCTATATTTTTCATAGCCGTCTATTTACCACCACAAACCGATGCTGGCAAGAAGACCGCACTCAACTAGCTGTATAAGGCCATAAGCAAAGAAGAAAATGCTCATCCAGAAGCGGCACTCCTAGTGGCCGGGTACTTTAATGCAGGCAAACTTAAATCCATTTTACCTCATTTCTACCAGCATGTCACATGTGCAACCAGAGGGGAAAACTCTAGATCACCTATACTCCACACACAGAGACGTGTACAAAGCTCTCCCTCGCCCTCCATTTGGCAAATCTGACCATAATTCTATCCTACTGATTCCTGCTCACAAGCAAAAACTAAAGCAGAAAGTACCAGTGACTCGCTCAATACGGAAGTGGTCAGAGGACGCGGATGCTACTCTACAGGACTGTTTTGCTAGCACAGACTGGGATATGTTCTGGGATTCATCCAATGGCATTGAGGAGTACACCACCTCAGTCACCGGCTTCACCAATAAGTTTATTGACGACGTCGTCCCCACAGTGACCGTACGTACATATCCCAAACAGAAGCCAAGGATTACAGGCAACATCTGCACCGAGCTAAAGGCTAGAGCTGACGCTTTCAAGGAGCGGGACACTAATCCGGATGCTTATAAGAAATGTCGCTATGCCCTCAGGTGAACAATGAAACAGGCAAAGCGTCAATACAGGACTAAGATTGAATCCTACTACACTGGCTCTAATGCTCGCCTGATGTGGCAGTGCTTGCAAACTATTATGGACTACAAAGGGAAACCCAGCTGCAAGCTTCCTAGTGACGCGAGTCTACCAGACGAGCTAAATGCCTATTATGCTCGCTTCGAGAAAAGCAACACTGAAGCATGCATGAGACCACCACCTCTTCCAGACTACTGTGTGATCGACGCTCTCCGTAGCCGATGTGAGCAAGACCTTTCAACAGGTCAACATTCACAAGGCTGCGGGGCCAGACGGATTACCAGGATGTGTACTCAGAGCATGCGAGGACTAACTGGCAAGTGTCTTTACTGATATTTTCAACCTCTCCCTGACCGAGTCTGCAATACTTACATGTTTCATGCAGACCAGCATAGTCCCTGTGCCCAAGACAGCCTATAGGAAGGAGGTCAGAGACCTGGCAGTGTGGTGGCAGGACAACAACCTCTCCCTCAACGTGAGCAAGACAAAGGAAATGATCGTGGATTACAGGGAAAATAGGGCCGACAGGGCTGTAGTGGAGTGGGTCGAAAGTTAAGTTCCTTGGGGCCCACATCACCAACAAACTATTATGGTCAAAACACACCAAGACAGTCGTGACAACACCACCTGGTATGGCAACTGCTCGGCATCTGACCATAAGGCGCTACAGAGGGTAGTGCGTACGACACATCACTGAGACCAAGTACAGTACATCACTGGTGCCAAGCTTCCTGCCATCCAGGACCTATATACTAGGCGGTGTCAGGGGAAGGCCAAAAAAATTGTGCTACCGCACGGTATTGTTATTTTATTGTGTTACTTTTTTTATTTTTTTTACTTTAGTTTATTTAGTAAATAATTTCTTAACTCTTTTTCTTGAACTGCATAAGGGTTTGTAAGCATTTCACGGTAAGGTCTACACCTATTGTATTCGGCGAATGCGACTAATAAAATGTAATTTAATGTATAGCATTATCCTTCCTACCGTGGAGGTACATCATTATCCTTCCTGCCGTGGAGGTACATCATTATCCTTCCTACCGTGGAGGTACATCATTATCCTTCCTACCGTGGAGGTACATCATTATCCTTCCTACCGTGGAGGTACATCATTATCCTTCCTACCGTGGAGGTACATCATTATCCTTCCTACCGTGGAGGTACATCATTATCCTTCCTGCCGTGGAGGTACATCATTATCCTTCCTGCCGTGGAGGTACATCATTATCCTTCCTACCGTGGAGGTACATCATTATCCTTCCTGCCGTGGAGGTACATCATTATCCTTCCTGCCGTGGAGGTACATCATTATCCTTCCTACCGTGGAGGTACATCATTATCCTTCCTACCGTGGAGGTACATCATTATCCTTCCTGCCGTGGAGGTACATCATTATCCTTCCTGCCGTGGAGGTACATCATTATCCTTCCTGCCGTGGAGGTACATCATTATCCTTCCTGCCGTGGAGGTACATCATTATCCTTCCTACCGTGGAGGTACATCAGTACAGTTTTGGATGCCGCAATGTCTCCCTCCCCCCTCCCTATGTGTGCGCGTGTGTGTGTGTGTGCGTGTGCGCGTGTGTGTGTGTGTTTGATCTCCAGCTCCACTGTAATGAGAAAATAATCTCTGCCTAACGAGTATGACCTCTGCGCTGAACTCTTGTTAGCTGCATTGTGAAACCAGGGCCTGGCTCTGAAAACAGACCACTATATGAGGTGTGTTTCTACCCCCCCACTATGTACCTCAGTGGTGACCTGTATACTCTGGGCTATGGTACCTCCCCTGAGGTTCTTCTCTCTCCTCCCCCCTCCTCTTCTTCTACACAGGGTGCTGAATGAACACTTGGGGGAAAAGGAGGTGGAGCTGTCCTTAACCTTCGACGCGGTGGAGGAGACGGATCTGGGAAACTACACCTGCTATGTGGAGAACCACATTGGACGGAGGAGTGGCAGCGCCATCCTGCAGAAGAGAGGTAGGCCAGGCCTCAACACCACTGCTGTCTGCTGATAATACTGCTGAGACAGTAACACTTTAGGCAGACAGGTTTATGGGTAATGTTTCCCTTGGGAGGGGTGCGGCGTCATGGCATAATACCCTTTGCCGACTTGGGCACTGACCAATTAAATCCCCATTTCTTCACTTGTCTAATACTCTGTGTCATGCTACAGTTGAAGTCGGAAATGTACATACACCTTAGCCTTAGCCAAATACCTTAAACTCAGTTTTTCACAATTCCTGACATTTAATCCTTGTAAAAATTCCCTGTCTTAGGTCAGGTAGGATCACCACTTTATTTTAAGAATGTGAAATGTCAGAATAATAGTAGAGATAATGATTTATTTCAGCTTTTATTTCTTTCATCACATTCCCAGTGGGTCAGAAGTTTACATACACTCAATTAGTATTTTGTAGCATTGCCTTTAAATTGTTTAACTTGGGTCAAACGTTTCAGGCAGCCTTCCAGAAGCTTCCCACAATAATGTGGGTGAATTTTGGCCCATTCCTCCTGACAGAGCTGGTGTAACTCAGTCGGGTTTGTAGGCCTCCTTGCTCGCACAAGCTTTTTCAGTTCTGCCCACACATTTTCTATTGGATTGAGGTCAGGGCTTTGTGATGGCCACTCCAATACCTTGACTTTGTTGTCCTTAAGCCATTTTGCCACACCTTTGGAAGTATGCTTGGGGTCATTGAACGCATCTCCTGGCTAAATTCCCAATCTGGCCCTCAAACCATCATGGTCACCTAATAATCCCCAGTTTACAATTGGCTCATTCATCCCCCTCCTCTCCCCTGTAACTATTCCCCAGGTCGTTGCTGCAGATGAGAACGTGTTCTCAGTCAACTTACCTGGTAAAATAAAGGTAAAATAAAAAAATAAAATAAAAAATTGTCCATTTGGAAGACCCATTTGCGACCAAGCTTTAACTTCCTGACTGATGTCTTGAGATGTTGCTTCAATATATCCACATAATTTTCCTGCCTCATGATGCCATCTATTTTGTGAAGTGCACTAGTCCCTCCTGCAGCAAAGCACCCCCACAACATGATGCTGCCACCCCCGTACTTTACGGTTGAGATGGTGTTCTTCGGCTTGCAAGCTTCCCCCTTTTTCCTCCAAACATAACAATGGTCATTATGGCCAAACAGTTCTATTTTTGTTTCATCAGACCAGAGGACATTTCTCCAAAAAGTACGATCTTTGTCCCCATATGCAGTTGCAAACCGTAGTCTGTTTTTTTATGGAGGTTTTGGAGCAGTGGCTTCTTCCTTGCTGAGCGGCCTTTCAGGTTATGTCGATATAGAACTCGTTTTACTGTGGATATAGATACTTTGTAACTGTTTCCTCCAGCATCTTCACAAGGTCATTTGCTGTTGTTCTGGAATTGCTTTGCACTTTTCGCACCAAAGTACATTCATCTCTAGGAGACAGAACGCATCTCCTTCCTGAGCTGTATGTCGTCTGCGTGGTCCCATGGTGTTTATACTTGCGTACTATTGTTTGTACAGTTGAACGTGGAAACTTCAGGCGTTGCTCCCAAGGATGAACCAGACATGTGGAGGTCTCAAAACAAATTCTGAGGTCTTGGCTGATTTCTTTTGATTTTCCCATGATGTCAAGCAAAGAGGCACTACGTTTGAAAGTAGGCCTTGAAATACATCCACAGGTACACCTCCAATTGACTCAAATTATGTCAATTAGCCTATCAGAAGCTTCTAAAGACCATTACATACTTTTCTGGAATTTTCCAAGCTGTTTAAAGGCAGGGTCAACTTAGTCTATGTAAACTTCTGACCCACTGGAATTGTGATACAGTGAATTGTGAAATAATCTGTTTGTAAACAATTGTTGGAAAAATGACTTGTGTCATGCACAAAGTAGATGTCCTAACCGACTTGCCAAAACTATAGTTTGTTAACAAGACATTTGTGGAGTGGTTTAAAAACAAGTTTTAATGACTCCAACCTAAGTGTATGTAAACTTCCGACTTCAACTGTATATGCCTCCAACAATCTGTATGACTGTTGTAAGTAGCCTGGCTGAACTCAGATCTGGAGAGAGAAAGAAATACATTTAAGAAGAGATCGTATTGAGATAGGTATAGATCTATAGGTAGATACTGAAAGAGCATGAGTTTGCAGAGAGCAGAGTTTGATCCCCTTTTGTCTTTGTCTTGGAAGGGCAGATCTGATCGAGTCAAATTTATGTTTCATAGCTTCAGTGCAATAAAAACTACAACCAATAAATAATCAAATTTGCAGTTTTACTTGATAATCACATTTTCTTACGTGGAACCATGTTTTCACATGTATTAAATTGACAGTTTGCATGTTAACACCACCTTTTCACATGTGACGAGAATAACATGTTTTCACCTCACATGTGAATTGTAGTTTAACATGTTAAAAACCTTTACGTGATAATCTGATATTTAATTTTACTTGGGAAAAACATTCACATATGAAAATCAAAGTTGCAGTTTCACTTGTAAAAAACCTCAATGTGAAAATCTCACTTTCACATGTGGAATTTCATTTTCACATGTGAAAATCACATTTGCAGTTTCATATGTGTGAACTTGCAATTCCACTTGTGAAAGTGAAAATCTAATTTGCAGTTTCAGATATAAGAAACTCCAACTGTGAAAATCTTACTTTGTGGGGTTGAAATAATGTTATTCTCCTCACATCTGAAAAGATGGTGTTAACATGTTGCAGTAGCATCCAAAAAGCCCAAATGTGGAAAATATTTTGCGGGACATTCACAGGACCGTGGACATAATACATTTTTCAGGGGGCAGGTTAATTGATCACGTTCAAATGGCAACATAGTTCTGCTGTGTGAAGGTCCCTGCCTGTTAAAGGGGAAATACGTAGTTGCTACATCCATTTTTGGACTTAGAAATTAACGATATACACTACCGGTCAAAAGATTTAGAACACCTACTCATTCAAGTTTTTTTAAACTATTTTCTATATAGTCGAATAATAGTGAAGACATCAAAACTATGAAATAACACATATGGTATCATGTCGTAACCAAAAAAGTCTTAAACAAATCAAAATATATTTTATATTTGACATTCTGCAAATAGCCACCCTTTGCCTTGATGACAGCTTTGCACACTCTTGGCATTCTCTCAACCAGCTTCACCTGGAATGCTTTTCCAACAGTCTTGAAGGAGTTCCCACATATACTGAGCACTTGTTGGCTGCTTTTCCTTCACTCTGCATTCCGATTCCTCCCAAACCATCACAATTTGGTCGGGGGATTGTGGAGGCCAGGGCATCTGATGCAGCACTCCATCATTCTCTTTCTTGGTAAAATAGCCCTTACACAGCCTGTAGCATTCTCCTGTTGAAAAACAAATAATAGTTCCACTAAGCCCAAACCAGATGGGATGGTGTATCGCTGCAGAATGCTGTGGTAGCCATGCTGGTTAAGTGTGCCTTGAATTCTAAATAAATCACAGACAATGTCACCAGCAAAGCACCCCCACACCATCACACCTCCTCCTCCATGCTTTACAGCGGGAAATACACGAGATCATCCGTTCAACCACACCGCGTCTCACAAAGACACGGCGGTTGGAACGAAAAATCTCCAAGACTCCAGACCAAAGGACAGATTTCCAACGGTCTAATGTCCATTGCTCATGTTTCTTGGGCCAAGCAAGTCTCTTCTTATTATTGGTGTCCTTTAGTAGTGGTTTCTTTGCAGCAATTCGGCCATGAAGGCCTGATTCACGCAGTCTCCTCTGAACAGTTGATGTTGAGATGTGTCTGTTACTCGAACTCTGTGAAGCATTTATTTGGGCTGCAGTTTCTGAGGCAGTTAACTCTAATGAACTTATCCTCCGCAGCAGAGGAAACTCTGGGTCTTCCATTCCTGTGGCGGTCCTCATGAGAGCCAGTTTCATAATAGCGCTTGATGGTTTTTGCGACTGCACTTGAAGAAACTTTAAATGTTCTTGAAATGTTTCATATTGACTGACCTTCATGTCTTAAAGTAATGATGGACTGTCGTTTCCCTTTGCTTATTTGAGCTGTTCTTGCCATAATATGGACTTGGTCTTTTACCAAATAGGGCTATCTTCTGTATACTCTCCTACCTTGTCACAACACAATTGATTGGCTCGTTAAGAAGGAAAGAAATTCCACAAATTAAAAATAGTAAAAATAAAGAAAACCCCTTGAATGAGTAGGTGTTCTAAAACTTTTGACCGGTAGTGTATACCCATTGATTCTTGAAGAATATAACTTACAAATGCCTCATGAACTTAGTTAAACTCTCATACCCCATCAGAACCCAACATATACAGTGCATTCTGAAAGTATTCAGACCCCTTGACTTTTTACAATTTTTTTACGTTACAGCCTTATTCTAAAATGTATTAAATCTTTTTTTTTACTCATCAATCTACACACAATACCCCACAATTTTTTTGCAAATGTATTAAAAATAAAAACAGAAATACATTATTTATATAAGTATTCAGACCCTTTGCTACTCGAAATTGATTTCAGGTGCAAGAAATTGTCCGTAGAGCTCTGGGAAAGTCTAGCTCCACTTATGTTTCGAAGATTTAAACCTTCCAAAGAAAATGCCAAACTCCCGCAAACACTGTTTGAGGCTACAATAGCACTGATCTTGAAAAAAGATAGAGATTCCATGGAGATGTCGTCTTGTCGTGTTGTTACTCCCCACAGAAAATAAGGTGTTGACAAAGATATTGGCAAACCGATTGAAAAAATATATTTCTGACATCATACACCCTGACCAGACAGGTTTTATCCTGGGCCGACATATATACTACAATTTGAGACGCCTTTTCAACATATCATGATCATAAAGTTGAGGCAGTGGTAATTGCTCTTGAAGCAGAGAAGGTATTTCATCAGATTGAGTGGAAGTATATGATGTCGGTTCTGGAGCATTTCGGGCTTGGAAAGGAATTTATTAATTGGATAAGAATTATTTATGCACACCCAATGTCGTCCGTGGTAACCAATCAGGAAATGTCGCAGTCATTCTGCCTGTTCAAGGGTTGCCGACAAGGGTGCCCTATTTCTCCTGCTGTCTTCGCTATAGCCGTGGAACCCCTTGCTACTCTTAACAAGGAAGACAGAATTTCAAAGGAGCATTCATACAAGCACAAGATAGAGGGGGGCTTTGGCCTTCCTCACTTTAAACTGTATTATTGGGCTGCTAATCTGAACATTATGTCTTTCTGGAGGGAAAGTTTACCTGGGATGCGACAGAATGATATGCCTTCATGGCTTTTGATTGAACAGGCCTCCTGTCAACGTTCCTCACTCCCTGCACTTGTTAAAAGTCCATCATATGTGAAAAAAAGCCACTTATGACTCTAATCCAGTCATTTGTCATACTCTTAGGATCTGGAAACAGATTAGGTATTTTCTTAACATACCCACTGTATACATTGACAGCCCGATTTGCCTGAATCATGCTTTCCACCCTGCATTGGATGATGTGGTGTTTTCACAGTGGAGGGAGAAGGGGCTCACAACAACTGGTAACTTATACATTGATGGTCAGTTAGCTTCATTTCAACAATTACAGGGTAAGTTTAACATGCCAACAACAAATTTTTTCAGGTACCTCCAAATCAGGAATTTCTTAAGGACACATATCCCATGGTATGGCATTAAGGCAAATAGTACTACATTAGATAGCCTGATCCTTGTCAAACTCCATTCAAAAGGGTCGGTCTCTAGACTGTATGATGTGCTACAGGCCCACATAGAGGTATCCACAGACATTATTAAAAGGGCTTGGGAACAAGAACTTGGTTCAAAAATCTCAGATGAGGACTGGGTAGAAGGAATATATACCACAGTTCAGTGAAGGCCAGACACAACCTTGTACAGTTTAAGGTGATACACGGGTTACATTACTCAAAAATGAAACTGCATAAAACATTCCCAGACACCTCACCACTGTGTGAGAGGTGCAAGCAGGATAAGGGGACGTTGACCCACTTATTTTGGACATGTCCTAAGTTACATGCTTACTGGGCTCTCATTTTTGATTACTAATGTTCTTATGCCTGAGATCCCGTTAACTGGATCGATATGACAACAGCCAGTGAAAGTGCAGGGCGCCAAATTCAAAACAACAGAAATCCCATAATTAAAATTCCTCAAACATACAAGTATTTCACACCATTTTAAAGATACACTTCTTGTTAATCCCACCACAGTGTCCGATTTTAAATAGGCTTTACAGCGAAAGCACCACAAACGATTATGTTAGGTCAGAGCCAAGTCACAAAAACACAGCCATTTTTCCAGCCAAACAGAGTCACAAAAATCAGAAATAGAGATAGAATTAATCACTAATCTTTGATGATCTTCATCAGATGACACTCATAGGACTTCTTGTTACACAATACATGTATGTTTTGTTCGGTAAAGTTCATATTTATATCCAGAAATCTCAGTTTACATTGGCGCGTTATTTTCAGTAGTTCCAAAACATCCGGTGATTTTGCAGAGAGCCACATCAATTTACAGAAATACTCATTATAAACATTGCTAAAAGATACAACTGTTAAGCATGGAATTTTAGATCCACTTCTCCTTAATGAAACCGCTATGTCAGATTTCAAAAATACTTTACGGAAAAAGCACACCATGCAATAATCTGAGTACGGCGCTCAGAGCCCAAACAAGCCAAAAAGAAGCACGTTCACTAGGAGCAGACGAAAAGTCAAAAAGTTCCGTTACAGTCCGTAGAAACATGTCAAACGAAGTATAGAATCAATCTTTAGGATGTTTAACATAAATCTTCAATAATGTTCCAACCGGAGAATTCCTTTGTCTTCAGAAACTCAATGGAACTCAAGCTAACTCTCACATGAATGCGCATGGTCAGCTCGTGGCACTCTGGGAGAGACCTTACTCAATCCCCTCTCATTCAGCCCCCCTTCACAGTAGAAGCATCAAACAAGGTTCTAAAGACTGTTAACATCTATTGGAAGCCTTAGGAAGTGCAACATGACCAATATCCCACTGTATCTTCAATAGGGAATGAGTTGAAAAACGACCAACCTCAGATTTCCCACTTCCTGGTTGGATTTCTTCTCAGGTTTTTACCTGCCATATGAGTTCTGTTATACTCACAGACATCATTCAAACAGTTTTAGAAACTTCAGAGTTTTTTCTATCCAAATATACTAATAATATGCATATATTAGCGACTGGGACTGAGTAGCAGGCAGTTTACTCTGGGCACCTTATTCATCCAAGCTACTCAATACTGCCCCCAGCCATAAGAAGTTATCTAAAGCCTTCGATAGAGTTATAGCCACAGACCCATTGATCGCTCCGTTTGGTACAGTTGATGGGAATAACCAAGAGGGGAAAGCTGTCTCTCTTTGTACTATATTATCCAAAAGGCTCATATTGCAATTTTGGAAATTGGAGACTATACCTACCTTTGAAATGTGGTTACAGGATTTAGGGAATGTAATACATATGGAAAAGATTTGATACAATACCTCCAATAGAAGTCCAATGTTTTACAAAATATGGCAGCCAATACTGGTTAAATGGTCTAGTCCCGCTTCATATCTGAGTTGATGATCTACTGCTACCCTGTGCTGTACTCCACTAAATATTTATTTTTGGCTTAACTACACTGCTTGTAATGACTATATGTTGTCTTCTTATACATGTACAGTCATAGCCAAAGGTTTTGAGAATGACACAAATATACATTTTCACAACGTCTGCTGCCTCAGTTTGTATGATGCAATTTGCATATACTCCAGAATGTTATGAAGAGTGATCAGATGAATTGCAATTAATTGCAAAGTCCCTCTTTGCCATGCAAATGAACTGAATCCCAAAAAAACATTTCCACTGCATTTCAGCCCTGCCACAAAAGGACCAGCTGATATCATGTCAGTGATTCTCTCGTTAACACAGGTGTGTGTTGACGAGGACAAAGCTGGAGATCACTCTGTCATGCTGATTGAGTTCGAATAACAGACTGGAAGCTTCAAAAGGTGGGTGGTGCTTGGAATCATTGTTCTTCCTCTGTCAAACATGGTTACCTGCAAGGAAACACGTGCCGTCATCATTGCTTTGCACAAAAAGTGCTTCACAGGCAAGGATATTGCTGCCAGTAAGATTGCTCCTAAATCAACTATTTATCGGATCATCAAGAACTTCAAGGAGAGCGGTTCAATTGTTGTGAAGAAGGTTTCAGGGTGCCCAAGAAAGTCCAGCAAGCGCCAAGACCGTCTCCTAAAGTTGATTTAGCTGCGGGACCAGGGCACCACCAGTACAGCGCTTGCTCAGGAATGGCAGCAGGCAGGTGTGAGTGCATCGGCACGCAGAGTGAGAAGAAGATTTTTGGAGGATGGCCTGGTGTCAAGAAGGGCAGCAAAGAAGCCACTTCTCTCCAGGAGGAAAAACAACAAGGACATAGTGATATTCTGCAAAAGGTAAAGGGATTGGACTGCTGAGGACTGGGGTAAAGTCATTTTCTCTGAGAAATCCCCTTTCCGATTGTTTGGGGCATCTGGAAAAAGCTTGTCCGGGGGAGACAGGGTGAGCGCTACCATCAGTCCTGTGTCATGCCAACAGTAAAGCATCCTGAGACCATTCATGTGTGGGGTTGCTTCTCAGCAAAGGGAATGGGCTCACTCACAAACCATCCAGGAACAGTTTGGTGACGAACAATGCCTTTTCCAGCATGATGGAGCACCTTGCCATAAGGCAAAAGTGATAACTAAGTGGCTCGGGGAACAAAACATCGATATTTTGGATCCATGGCCAGGAAACTCCCCAGACCTTAATCCCATTGAGAACTTGTGGTCAATCCTCAAGAGGCGGGTGGACAAACAAAAACCCACAAATTCTGACAAACTCCAAGTATTGATTATGCAAGAATGGGCTGCCATCAGTCAGGATGTGGCCCAGAAGTTAATTGACAGCATGCCGGGGCAGATTGCAGAGGTCTTGAAAAAGAAAGGTCAACAGTGCAAATATTGACTCTGCATCAACGTTATGTAATTGTCAATAAAAGCCTTTGACACTTATGAAAGCTTGTAATTATACTTCAGTATTCCATTGTAACATCTGACAAAAATATCTAAAGACACTGAAGGAGCAAACTGGAATTTTCCCTCTCTTTGGTTGTTACCCTATGCTTTCGTTGCTTTTTTTCCAGTTGCAAGTTATTATTCATTCCAGCAGCATAGCACTCTGCATTCCACAGCTGGTTTGCCTCTGAAGCTAAGCAGTGTCGGTCCTGGTGGGTCCCTGAATGGGAGGCCAGATGTAGCTGGAGGTGGTGAAAATAACATTTAAAAAATGTGCGGGTGTAAAAATATCCCTTGTGGGGATAGAAAAAAAATGACGATGGAAAAACACGTGAGAAATGTACATGTTTTTTTAATCTGTTTTTCTTTGCACAGGTGTAGGATCTTAATTTGATTACCCTGTTTCAGCAGAACTTTGTTGCAGCAGGAAATGTAAAACTTGTAGTGCATTTGAGGTTTAAAAGGCTTCTGAAGTTTCTAATTTCCACTTTGATATTTCAGACTTGATTTTCCCGTACAACCCATACAAAAATGTCCATTAATTATAATCCACATAATAATAATTTTCCTGCTGTAGCAAACCGTCTCAAATTAAGATCCGACATCTGTTTGCACCAACACAGTATTGTAGTAGGTCACAAAGGGCAAAAGCATTCTATTGGAATCAAAGACAATTCTTACAGTACCCATTTGACGTTACAATATCGCATGAAAGATTCCTCCCAAATACCCTCCTAACCTCCCAAAGAGCTGAGTCATCATCTCAACTTGTGCCTTAAGTGTCTCTTTTCGCAAAGAAAACAACCTTTTTCGGCCCCTCAAGCAAATATATCCATTAATGAGTAAGCAGCATAATTTTAACCTATTAACTTTAGGCTTAGAGGCATACAGTGAACTGTATAATTTAGATAGCCCTTCAAATTGAGGGAAATATGTTAACGAATAGCATGTTGGGAAGCAACAAATCTGTCGTTCTGCCGCTGAACAAGGCAGTTAACCCACTGTTCCTAGGCTGTCATTGAGACAGCTTTTTTTTTTCTTAACTGACTTGCCGAATTAAATTAAATACCTATTTTGATCAACAAAATGATCAAGGATCATTGATCATTTTGTTGATCAAAATAGGTAATGTTACCATATGTACTGTATATGAAATCCATAGACCACACACGCATGCCAACCATAATCGTTCTCTTCCTAAAGGTTTTATGATGATTTCACAGATGAATGCGTTCTCACACCAACCGACCAAGTAACACAGTGATGTGTGTCAGTGACGAGTGGCCCGACAGATAGTGTAATGAATGGCGGATCCAGGATGAGAAATTATGCTGCTATCATCTGGAGTGACTGCAGCTAAGATTGATGGCTCATATTTGGTGAATGGCAGCGGGGCCAACATAAAGGATTATTGCTAGTTTTGCAACCCCAGGCCCCTTTCATACACACACACACACACGCACACACACACACACACAAACAGACGTTCAATAATGTGTGTGAAAGCATACAGTGAAAACACATTCCCATATCTCCCTCTTTATGCCATGTTTATGTAAATTATAGTTCCTCACAGAGCACTGGGAAATTACTAAACCCTAAAGGGCCCCAACAACTCTGAACGAAAGCTTCTGTTGACAGTGCAAAGAAAACACTCTTTAGTAGAAAGATACAGAGGAATTGTGGTGGGTAATGTTATTGTTGTGGCTGTTTAGCAGTTTCTCCTCAGTCCTTCATAACTCTCTCTGTATGTATCTATCTCCTGTACCAGACATGTACAGGCTAGAGCTGGCTGGTGGACTGGGAGCCATCCTGCTGCTACTGGGCTTCTTCACGGCCATCTACAAGTGCTACAACGTGGAGATCATGCTCTGCTACCGGAGGCACTTTGGGGGTGACGAGACAGAGGACGGTGAGTGTTTGTCACCTGGGGCTGGGCTGGGCGTGTCCTACATGGCCAGCTCTGGGCCTATACCCCTCCCCTGAGAGCCAGTGTAAGTCTCAGAGTAGGAAAAATGTCAGTGGCCCGGAGACTGTGACAGAAGCCGTTTTCTCACCGTATTAAGGATTCACCTAAGTGAAAATGATGTGCTTGAAATTCACAAGAACTACAGCCGGTGCTCTGACCCTTATTTTAGTGACACAGGCTGAATTCAGAATAAATTCCCATTCTGACCACTTATCCCATAGTTGTCTGTATCCACACTGCTTTGTTTTAGGATTTAAGTTTCACGATTTTATTTGGTTTCTTCACCCACAGACAACAAGGAGTATGATGCCTATCTGTCCTACACAAGAGTTGAGCTGGATTCCATGGACAGGGGCTCCAGTGAAGAGGAGCAGTTTGCTCTGGAGATCCTCCCAGATGTTCTGGAGAAACACTACGGATACAAGCTCTTCATCCCCGACCGGGACCTCATCCCCAGCAGTCACAGCAGTGAGTGATCCCCCGCTTCATCCATCCCCCATCGCTGTCCCTCATGGTAGAGCTTCTCCCTGATGCCCAGAATTCAGTTGACTGTCAAGAGGAATCTCCTCTGGCTGTCTTCCTTTTGCCATTGCTTCACATTCAGAGAAAGAAAAGCCAATCTATATGAGGTGGTGTGTGTTGTGGTGTGTTTTTGTGGGCCTGCATATCTGTCAATGCTGGATCCCCACAAGCCTTCCAGGCAGCTACTCTATTGGTGTTGGCGTCTTACGTGAGAGTGGTGTCAAATAGTTACATGTATGGTAAAGGCAGAGAGGAAATTAAATTCACCAACTGCAGTTGTGTTTTACCAGAGTTTTACATAAGCTTGATACATGTCAATTCACCTTGGTTTTCCTCTTTACACACAATCAAATGTGCACGCACGCAAGCTAACACACTCTTTCTCTCTCTCTCACACACACACACACACACACACACACACACACTCACCAAGCCCCAACAGACACATACAGATCGGCCAAACAAACACATCCCTCCATGGATGTCATTTTGCCCTATACAAAAAATATATACATTATGCTCCCTCCTTGCCCCCCAAATAACTTAGAAACTAATGTCCATTCCTTGCCTAATTTAACATGCAGTGCATCCAAAATAAATCCTGAACTGCTTAGGCTGGTCCAAGCCATGCTTCTATTTACTCACAGGCACACCATGGGACTCAGTAGGGTGTATTGATAGTTGGGAAATTGCTGCATAGGTAATGAATTATAGAGAAGTGTTCAGTTCACTGAGAGGCAGTCTGCCATGATTAATACCAACACATTTACAGATCAGGACAACATAACCAAATGACAATGTGTTTAAACACCTAATTTGTTCAGAAAGAGAAAATATTGAGGAGAGAGAGAGAGGGAGGGGGAGAGAGCGAGAGAGAGAGAGAGAGTAACAGTTTCACTGGTACTTAATTGTATTAATTGATTTACATAATCATCAGCAAATGAAAAAAATGCGTGAGAAAAAATAAAAAGCTCTCCAGCTCAGTCCCGCTCATACAAATTGTATTATTTATGCACTGCAAATTGACCGTGAAATTGCAATGTGTTGTTGCTCTTCCATCATTAATTTTGTTAGGAACTGGCAAGAGATGAAAGGAAGAGCATTTCAAATCAAATCCACTGACATTGCCAAGGAAAGGTTAACATAATGTGTATGCCTATGTCATTACTAATTAAACATCTGTATGTCAATTAATATAATGTATGTAAACATTGTAAATATATTAATCTTTTTGGCCATATTTGAACTCTATTAGCATAGAGCCTCTGTATTGCAGTCAAAATAGGCAACAACATTAATATATTCTCCAAAATCCCATATTCACCTCCTGTCTGGAGTCTGGACACCCCTGATACTGTACATACAGTGCCTCAAACATTGTTCCCCCCTGCTGCTGTCTTGGTTGGACCAGGTCTCTCTTGAAAAATTGATGTTAACTCAATGAGACTAACCTGGACAAATAAGGTTAAATAATAACATTTAAAAACATTTAAAAGTCTCTAAGAGCTTTGCACACCTGGAATGTATAATAATTCGTCAAGCTCTGTCAAGTTGCTTGTTGATCATTACTAGACAACCATTTTTAAGTCTTGCCATAGATTTTCAAGCTGATTCAAAGCTGTAACTACGCCACTCAGGAACATTCAATGTCGTCTTGGTAAGCAACTCCAGTGTATATTTGGCCTTGTGTTTTAGGTTATTGCCCTGCTAAAATGTGAATTTGGGAGACAAGCAGACTGAACCAGGTTTTCCTCTAGGATTTTACCTGTGCTTAGCTCTATTCTTTTTCTTTTAAGCCTAAAAAACTCCCTAGTCCTTGCCGATGACAAGCATACCCATAACATGATGCAGCCACCACCACGCTATGAAAAGTGGTACTCAGTGATGTGTTGTGTAGGATTTTTACAAACGTAACGCTTTGTATTCAGGACATAAGGTACATTTCTTTGCCACATTTTTTTGTGCCTGATGCCATATTGCAAACAGTGCCTTTTTGCAAACAGGATGCATGTTTTGGAATAATTGTATTCTGTACAGACTTCCCTCTTTTCACACTGTCATTTAGGTTAGTATTGTGGAGTAACTACAATGTTGTTGATCCATCCTCAGTTTTCTCCTAATTACAGCCATTAAACTCTGGAACTGTTTTAAAGTCACCATTGGCCTCATGGCGAAATCCCTGAGCGGTTTCTTTGTTCTCCGATAACTGAGCTTGGAAGGACACCTCGATCATTGTAGTGACTGGGTGTATTGATGCACCATCCAAAGTGTAATTAATAACTTTACCATGCTCAAAGGGATATTCAATGTCTGCTTTTATACCCATCTACCAATAGGTGCCCTTCTTTGTGAGCCATTGGAAAACCTCCCTGGTCTTTGTGGTTGAATCTGTATTTGAAATTCACAGCTTAACTGAAGAACCTTAAAGATAATTGTATGTGTGGGGTACAGAGATGAGGTAGTCATTCAAAAATCATGCAACTTATTATGTGACTTTTATGTGTGAAACAAATCTTTACTCCTGAACATATTTAGGCTTGCCATAACGAAGGGGTTGAATACTTATTGACACAAGACATTTCAGCTTTTCATTTGTATTTCTTTTGTAAAAATGTCTAAAAACTTAATTCCACTCTGACATTATGGGTGTTTTGAGTAGGCCAGTGACACAAAATCTCAATTTAATCCATTTTAAATTCAGGCTTTAACACAACAAAATGTGGAAAAGTCCAAGGGTGTGAATACTTTCTGAAGGCACTGTAAATACAGTATGTACCCCCGATATTTACATTTGAAGTCGGAAGTGTACATAGACCTTTACCAAATACATTTAAATTCAGTTTTTCACAATTCCTGACATTTAATCCTAGTAAAAATGAGCTGTCTTAGGTTAGTTAGGATCACCACTTTATTTTAAGAATGTTATTTTATTTCAACTTTATTTAACCAGGTAAGCTAGTTGAGAACAAGTTCTCATTTACAACTGCGACCTGGCCAAGATAAAGCAAAACAGTGCGACAGAAACAATAACACAGTTACACATGGAATAAACAAGCGTACAGTCAATAACACAATATAAAAAAAAGAAAGTCTATATACAGTGTGTGCAAATGGCATGAGGAAGTATGGCAATAAATAGGCCATAGTAACAAAGTAATTACAATTTAGCAGATTGTCACGTTTGTCGTAATGTGGAAGAGAGGAGGACCAAGGCGCAGCGTGATACGAATACATTCTTCTATTTAATAATAAACGAAAAACACTTGACAAACTTACAAAACAACAAACGAACGTGACGCTATATATAAAACAGTGCAGACACAAGCAACTAACATATAGACAATAACCCACAACCCACAATACAAAACAGGCTACCTAAATATGGTTCCCAATCAGAGACAACGCAAAACACCTGTCTCTGATTGAGAACCATATCAGGCCAAACACATAGAAATATACAAACCAGAAATACAACATAGAATGCCCACTCAGATCACACCCTGACCAAACAAAACATAAAACATACAAAGCAAACTATGGTCAGGGCGTGACACAGATTAACACTGGAGTGATAAATGAGCAGATGATGATGAGCAGATGATGGTGTGTACGTAGTGATACTGGTGTGCAAAAGAGCAGCAAAGCAAATAAAAACAATATGGGGATGAAGTAGGTAGATTGGGTGGGCTATTTACAGATGAACTATGTACAGCTGCAGCGATCGGTTAGCTGCTCAGATAGCTGATGTTTAAAGTTAGTGAGGGAAATGTAAGGCTCCAGCTTCAGCAATTTTTGCAATTCGTTCCAGTCACTGGCAGCAGAGAACTGGAAGGAAAGGCGGCCAAAGGAGGTGTTGGCTTTGGGGATGACCAGTGAGTTATACCTGCTGGAGCGCGTGCTACGGGTGGGTGTTGTTATCGTGACCAGTAAGCTGAGATAAGGCGGAGCTTTACCTAGCATAGACTTATAGATGACCTGGAGCCAGTGGGTCTGGCAACGAATATGTAGCGAGGGCCAGCCGGCGAGAGCATACAGGTCGCAGTGATTGGTGGTATAAGGCACTTTGGTAACAAAACGGAAATTGCTGAGTAGAGTATTGGAAGCTATTTTGTAGATGACATCGCCGAAGTCGAGGATCGGTAGGATAGTCAGTTTTACTAGGGTAAGTTTGCGGCGTGAGTGAAGGAGTCTTTGTTGCGAAATAGAAAGCCGATTCTAGATTTGATTTTGGATTGGAGATGTTTGATATAAGTCTGGAAGGAGAGTTTACAGTAGATGTCCTAACCGACTTGCCAAAACTATAGTTTGTTAACAAGACATTTGTGGAGTTGTTTAAAAACAAGTTTTAATGACTCTAACCTAAGTGTATGTAAACTTCCGACTTCAACTTTAGATATATATATATATATATATATATATATATATATATATATATATATATATATATATATACACATAGTTGAATCTGTTAGGTATTTGTCCATGAAAACACCACAACAGTAGATCAATACCCATACTCGATGAGACTTGGGGCCCTGCGGTAACAACAACACATAGCAAATGGTTGAGCTTCTTCCGTGCTTCCCTGCTACCCTGCTACACGGCTACTCTACTACCCTGCTCCCCCCACCAAGTGTATACTTTATCATGTTTATCATGATCCATACTGTCCACTACTGCTGTACGCACCTTTTCTATTCATATACTGTCCATACTGTCTATACATTGAATTGTTTTGTATCATTAGGTATTATTGCTCTGTTGGAGTTGGAAACTTAATCATTTTGCTCCACCTGCAATAACATATGCAAAATACTGTATGTGTGCGCAACCAATATCATTTTATTTTATTTAAATTGATTTAGCTGCTTATCATTGGCCTCATTATTTCTCCAGTCAAGTTCTAAGCAAGGAGAAAGGATCTCATTTGTGTGCTCACTGTGCTCAGGCAGAGGACTGATTTCAGTCTGCTGCTAATACCTCCATATTGAAACGCTGTGACATGCTATCTTTCATCATAAGCCTGGAATATCATGATAGACAGTCTCAAACTCCTATAGCCCTGGTGGCTGATAGTTTTGAACAAGGTCCCCCACACAGTTGTGGTCCCCCACACAGTTGTGGTCCCCCACACTGCTGAGGTCCCCCACACTGCTGAGGTCCCCCACACTGCTGAGGTCCCCCACACAGTTGTGGTCCCCCACACAGTTGTGGTCCCCCACACAGTTGTGGTCCCCCACACCGCTGAGGTCCCCGACATGGCTGAGGTCCCCCAAACCGCTGAGGTCTTTTCATATGTTAAGTCACATTGATTAAGCTGCAGGTGCATAAGGAATGATCATTCAAATGCAAATTGGTTCTGAGTAATATTTCGTTAGAATGGATCAGACTTAACTCCCTCTTTAGACTACATTGTGTGCTGCCAGAGGGGAAATTTGGTTTTCTTTTATAGCCTTCTATTTTCAGGGGGTTTATTATTAAATACCTACTGCATTAAGCACAGTGTGGACACTATGCTGAGTAAATGAAGTTCAAGATCAGCATCAAGAAATGCTGTTTTAGTCTACTTTATGTTTTTACTTCTTGAGATCTCTGTTATAATGCTATCTAATGTGATTAGGCTTTATATTGACTTACAGTCAAGTGATTTAGCTACGAGGCTAATTATTACAGTAAAGGTCTACTCTGAGCATGTGCAGTAGGAGGTGGAGGTGGGGCACGATTTGTGTGGTGACACTGGTGCCTGTGGTGGTGCTTGGTGTCAGGGAAGGGAGCTGAAAGGCTGTGTGGGTTGGGGGTGTGGTGGTGGAGCAGTATGTGTAGTGTTGGGGTGGGAGGTGGAGGAGGGCCGATGTGTGATGTGACACATGCAGGTGTAAAAGACAGGGCCCCTGCAGAGGAAGGCAGGACACTGCGGACAGTGATGTGACACTGCGGATACCATTTACCTCTTTACACTTCTCTCTTTCTCTCTCTCTCTCAAATAAATTCAAGGAGCTTTATTGGCATGGGAAACACATGTTTACATTGCCAAAGCAAGTGAAATGGATAAAAAAAGTTCAATAAACAATAAAAAGTGAACAGTAAATATTACACTCACACAAGTTCCAAAAGAATAAAGACATTTCAAATGTCATATTATGTCTATATACAGTGTTGTAGAGATGTGCAAATAGTTAAAGTACAAAAGGGAAAATAAATAAACATAAATATGGGTTGTATTTCCAATGGTGTTTGTTCTTCACTGGTTGCCCTTTTCTTGTGGCAACAGGTCCCAAACCTTGCTGCTGTGATTGCACACTCTTATTTCACCCAGTAGATATGGGAGTTTATCAAAATTGGATTTGTTTTTGAATTCTTTGTGGGTTTATGTAATCTGAGAGAAATAAGTGTCTTTAATGTGGTCATATATTTGGCAGGAGGTTAGAAAGGGCAGCTCAGTTTCCACATCATTTTGTGGGCAGTGTGCACATGGCCTGGCTTTCTCAATAGCAAGGCTATTCTCACTGAGTCTTTACATAGTCAAAGCTTTCCTTCATTTTGGTTCAGTCACAGTGGTCCCCTCTCTGTTTAGGGCCAAATAGCATTCAGAACAACATATGTTTACCTTGTCAGCTCGGGGATTCAATCCAGCAACCTTTCGGTTACTGACCCAACACTCTAACCACTAGGCTACCTGTGGTTTGGAAATCACTTCATTTTAAGTGGATGTATAATTTAACGTCTCTTTTCTGGATTTTGATCATTAGCGGGTATCGGCCTAATTCTGCTCTTCATGCATTAATTGGTGTTTTATGTTGTACACGGAGGATATTTTAGCAGAATTCTGCATGCAGTGTTTGTCCCATTTTGTGAATTCTTGGTTGGTGAGTGGACCCCAGACCTCACAACCGTAAAGGGCAATGGGTTCTAGAACTGATTTAAGTATTTTTAGCCAGTTCCCCAAAACATTATTTAACAGGTAAGTTGACTGAGAACACATTCTCATTTACAGCAATGGGGAATAGTTACAGGAGAGTTACAGGAGAGAGGAGGGGGATGAATGAGCCAATTGTAAATTTGGGATGATTAGGTGGCCATGATGGTCAGATTGGGAATTTAGCCAGGACATTAGGGTTAACACCCCTACTCTTACAATAAGTGCCATGGGATCTTTAGTGACCACAGTGAGTCAGAACACCATTTAACATCCCATCTGAAAGACAGCAACCCACACAATTCTCCAATCACTGCCCTGGGTCAGTGGGATATTTTTTTAGACTAGAGGAAAGGGTGCCTTCTACTGGCCCTCCACACCACTTCCAGCAGCATCTGGTCTCCCATCCAGGGATTGACCAGGACCAATCCTGCTTGGCTTCAGAAGCAAGCCAGCAGTGGGATGCAGGGTGGTATGCTGCTGGCTAATTGGTAGGTCAAATCTTATGTTCTTTTTGATGGCATATAAGGCCCTTCTTGCCTTGTCTCTCAGATCGTTCACAGCTTTGTGGAAGTTACCTGTGGCGCTGATGTTTAGGCCGAGGTATGTATCGTTTTTGTGTGCTTAGGGCAACTGTGTCTTGATGGAATTTGTATTTGTGATCCTGGCAACTGGACCTTTTTTGGTCTGACAGAACGTTTGCAGAAGATCTAGGTGCTGTTGTAGGCCATCCTTGGCTGGTGACAGAAGCACCAGATCATCAGCAAACAGTAGATATTTGACTTCAGATTCTAGTAGGGTGAGGCTGGGTGCTGCAGACTGTTTTAGTGCCCTCACCAATTCGTTGATATATATGTTGAAGAGGGTGAGGCTTAAGCTGCATCCCTGTCTCACCCCACGGCCCATGTAAATAACTTTGTGTGTTTTTTGCCAATTTTAACCACACACTTGTTGTTTGTGTACATGGATTGTATAATGTCGTATGTTTTTCCCCAACACCAATTTCCGTCAATTTGTATAGCAGACCCTCATGCCAAATTGAGTCAAAAGCTGTTTTGAAGTCAACAAAGCATAAGAAGACTTTGCCTTTGTTTTGGTTTGTTTGTTTGTTTGTTTGTCAATTAGGGTGTGCAGGGTAAATACGTGGTCTGTCGTACGGTAATTTGGTAAAAAGCCAATTTGACATTTGCTCAGTACATTGTTTTCACTGAGGAAATGTACAAGTCTGCTGTTAATGATAATGCAGAGGATTTTCCCAAGGTTGCTGTTGACGCATATCCCACGGTAGTTATTGGGGTCAAATTTGTCTCCACTTTTGTGGATTGGTGTTATCAGTCCTTGGTTTCTGGAATTTGTGGTCTATATATTTTATAATTTCATGTAGGATACTATCAACACCACAGGCCTTTTGGGTTGGAGGGTTTGTATTTTGTCCTGAAGTTCATTCAGTCTAATAGGATAATCTAGTGGGTTCTGGTAGTCTTTAATAGCTGATTCTAAGATTTGTAATTGTATATTGTTTTGTTCTTTGTTCTTTATTATAGAGCCAACACGATTGGAGAAGTGGTTTATCCACACATCTCCATTTTGGATAAATAACTCTTTGTGTGGTTCTTTGTTTAGAGTTTTCCAATTTTCCCTGAAGTGGTTAGATTCTATGGATTCTTCAATTACATTGAGCTGATTTCTGACATGCTGTTCCTTCTTTTTCCATAGTGTATTTCTGTATTGTTTAGGTGTTTCACCATAGTGAATGCATAGACTCAGATTTTCTGTGTCTCTATGTTTTTGGTGGGATAGGTTTCTCAATATCTTTCTTAGGTTTTTACATTCTTCATCAAACCGTTTGATAGGGAAGCTGAAAGGTCAAATACACTGATTAAATTTGTTTTTGCCTAATTGTTTTTTGGTAGGTTTCTACGCTACTTTCCTTCCATCCATAGCATTTCTTAATATTGTGCAGTTCTTTTGGCTTTGATTTGAGTATTGCTCTGTTCAGGTAGACTGTGATTTTGCTGTTATCTGATAAGGGTGTTAGTGGGCTGACTGTGAACACTCTGGGTTGAGGTCAGTGATAAAGTAATCTACAGTACCTCTGCCAAGGGATGAGCTGTAGGTGTACTACTATAGGAGTCTCCTCAAAGCCTACCATTGACTATGTGCAGACCTAGCGTGCGACAGAGCTGCAGGAGTTGTTTTGTCTTAGTTGTGCCTAGCGGGGCATATGGGGAAGGGAATGCTGTCACCTCTAGGTAGGTGTTTGTTTGTTTGTGCTGAGAGTGTCAGGTTCTTGTCCAGTTCTGGCATTTAGGTCGCCACAGACTTGTACATGTCCCTGGGCCTGGAAATGGTTGATTTCCCCCTCTCACAATTGGCCCAGCGTCACCCGGGTTAGGGTTTGGCCGGGGTAGGCCGTCATTGTAAATACACATTTGTTCTTTACTGACTTGCCTAGTTTAATAAAGGTTAAATAAAAAATAAATATAGGTAGCACACATGAGGACATTTTTCTCTGTTGAGATAATGTCTTTATTAATTTCTAGCCAGCGATCCAGAAAATGTTCCTGTTTTGACTAATTTAACAGAGTGGTCCGGTCTGTTCTATACCAAATTAGCATACCCCCTGAGTCTCTTCCCTGTTTCACATCTGGTAGTTTGGTGGATGGGACTGCCGGTTCTCTGTAACCTAGAGGGCAACCGGTGGGTCCGTCTCCTCTATACCATGTTTCTTGTAGGATGACAATGTTCGTATTTCCAATGTATTTGGTAAAGTCTTGGTTCCTGCTCTTTAGGCCAAAGGCAGATGACCTCAGACCTTGTATATTCCAGGATGAGATAGTAAAAGTGTTGTGTTCCATAGTGTCTACAGTTGTTTTTGTGTGGTTTAGTCCCAGACCATTACAGTAGTTGTGAGCAGAGCATGTTGAGCATCTGATACATACCTCTTAGGTCGCAGGATGGGGCTTGGGGGGGGGGGGGGGGGGGGGCGCATTAGTGGGGCTTGGGCCTGCTGCTCTGCTCACGGCCTTTTCATATGTGCGGCTGTTATGTTGAGGTCCTTGCTGCAGTGGCGAGGGGCAGAAGAGGCATAGGTCTGATCTGGGGGAGTCTATATAGGGTGTGGCCAGCCAGCGTTTGTTTGGGGTGGTCTCAGCTGGTTGGGGTATAGCTTGTGAAACTGTGGTCTGGGTGTAGGTCCTCTTGGCATGGGTTCTCTCGGTGCAGGTCCTTCGGGGGGGGGTGGGGGTGGGGGGGGGGGTCTCGCTAGTCTGGGCGGGTGTCTGTTGCTCCTTTGTGAGGTGCTGGGACTACGGTTGAGGTTGATGTCCTTCAGGGTCCTGGCAAAAGTTGGGATTGCTGCCTTGTAGAGGTGGACCTGGTCGTAAATGCTGTTTAAGTCCAGGGTGAAGTTGTGCGCCAGGTATACATTAGGTTTTGAGGCACAGTCTGGCTAAATTCTTGTATGCACCCGCTGTATGGTGGCAGGGTGAAAGTATTTTCCTGGTAGCAGGGTGGAGAAAACCACTTGTGCGTTGGGGAAAGTGGAAGAAGCTTTTTAAATCACTCCCTTGAGTGCTGTTGCCACCCTTTCCTGCTGGACCCTCAGGTCATTTATGCCCATGTGCATTATGATGTGGCTGGGGGATCCTAGTCTGTCCTCTGACAACAGCTCCAGAGCATGCCTAGTGTTTGGTCACCAGAGTTTAGCCAGTTTGTGTTTGGCGAAAAGTATTTTCCATTTGAGTCAATGAGGAGCACAATCTGTGGGTTTTGTGTGTCCTCGGTGGATGTGGGGGGGTTGTCAGGAGGGCTATTGGGGGAGCTGACAGGAGGGCCTCTCATGAGGGGGTGGGGTCTGTTGAGTTGGTGGATCCTGTGCTGTCTGTCCCATTGTGGTGTTGAGGTTGTGGTCCGGGTCCGTGTCTGAGGTAGGCTGTTCTGCTTGCTTGTCTGAGGGAGTGTCCTGCTCTCTGTCACACCTCAGCTTTCTGACCTCGTACTTCAGTGCCATGTGTGCCTCTTTAAGTTCTCTCACCTCAGTCCGTAGAGCAGACAGCTCTCTCAGACAGCCGTCCATCTACACCTTCTGCCCTCCGGGTTTTGTTGGGAGGGTGTTGTTGTGCTGGTCTGTTTTGTGGGCTTGTGAGCTTGACTGTCCTCGTCTGCAGGATAGTTTGAAGTGATGTGATCAGACTGACTCAGGATGGGGGAGTCGTCACAGAGAGAGAGTTTCCTGCTGTTCTCTCTCTTTGATCCTGTAAGTCCTGCTGTAACTGCATGAGGATGCCCTGCACCATTACTGTCCCATACTTGTACATGTTGACACAGGTTGTTCCAATTTCCTCAATGTCTAGTATTCTGAGTTTCCACCCTGGGCCAATACCCTCTCTCATGACATAGGGGTAGTGTGCTCTTATAGCACTGTGCCGTGCCATGCCAGGGGATGGTCTGTGTGGAAAATTAAGTTGCTTACGTTCCCCTCTTTATAGAAGTCAGCAAATCGTGTCTCTGGATTGTTATTGGTGCTTCAAAGGCCTCTGCATTTGGTTGGGGGGGGGGGGCTGTGAAACTCTCCTGCCATTGTTGGGCTCAAGAGTTTTCACACATCTGACTTCACACTTCAGTGCTAATTGAAGGTGCCGCCAGGTCTGTTCTGTCCGAGCAGCTTGGTAGCTTAGTATCCTTATTTACTTAGCTTTATATAATAAAATTACCTAGAGATTATTGTCTTTTACTTTTTGGCTTCAGAAGTAGCTTCAGACTGAATATTACTCACTCAGTTTTGTGTTGGATGGTATTTCCAGGTTCCGCTATGTTTCTTCTCCAGGTTTTGGTTTGTTAGAAGTTTTTTCTTGATAGTCCTTGATAGCAATAGTCCATTCAGGTAATTTTGTCCAAATTCAAGGTTTTAGGTATGCAATTGTGATGTTGAGGTTAGTATCCTGCATAAGTCCTTGCCAAAAAAAAATCAAGTTTATCTACAATTATCCAACTATAATTCTATCTTTTTTGCAAAAGAACTCAGGAGCTCTCTCTCTCTCCCTCTCTCCTTTCTCTCTCTCTCTGTCTCTCTCTCTGTCTCTCTCGCTCTGTCTCTGTCTCTCACCCTCTCTCTGTCTCTCTGTCTCTCTCTCGCCCTCTCTCTGTCTCTCTGTCTCTCTCTCTCGCCCTCTCTCTATCTCTCTGTCTCTCTCTCGCTCTGTCTCTGTCTCTCTGTCTCTCTCTCTCGCCCTCTCTCTGTCTCTCTGTCTCTCTCTCTCTCTGTCTCTCTATCTCTCGCTGTGCTTTATGACTCATAAACAGCCTTTATTTACCACTCTCTCTCTCTGCTTGTGGTTTTCAACAGGCTAATGAGATCACTATGGAAAAGTGCTCGCCCACAGGTTTAGGATTAATCAGTCAGTATAATGAGAAGGCTATATATTGAATAAAGTGATGTATGTGTTTGGTGTTGTCGTGATACTGTCAGTTTGGCGGTTGAGTGGGAGTAGTGATAGGGTATGTAATGTGACAGATCAGAGTGTTGGTGACTGCTGGGTTTTGTCATGTCTCTGGGTGTTGCTTTAGACCTGCAGCTGGATGCTTTAGACCTGCAGCTTGATGCTGCTCTTATCTCAATTCTAAATGGTCAAATATGAATGGTTTGTTACACACTATTCATTGACATGCTCTCTCTCTCTCTTTTCTCTTTTTCCCTTTTTCTTTCTCTCGTCCATCTGTCTGTCTCTTGCGCACTCTCTCTCTCTCTCTCTCTCTCTCTCTCTCTCTCTCTCTCACGCTCTCTTTCTCTCCCCCTCTCTCTGTATCTTTCTCTCCCCCCTCTCTCGCTCCCCCCTCTCTCTCGCTGTATCTCTCTCTTTCCTCCAGTCTACATTGAGGACCTGGCACGGAGCGTGGAGCAGAGCAGACGGCTCATCATCGTGTTGACTCCTGAGTTCGTGGCCAAGCGTGGCTGGAGCATCTTCCAGCTGGAGACTCGGCTCCACAGCATGCTGGTGACTGGGGAGATCAAGGTGATTATGATCGAGTGTGCCAACCTCAAGAGCGTCATCAACTACCAGGAAGTGGAGGCCCTGAAGCACACCATCAAAGTGCTCTCCATCATCAAGTGGAGGGGCCCCAAGAGCAATGAGCTAAAGTCAATGTTCTGGAAGCAGGTGATATACGAGATGCCGGTGAAGAGGAAAGAGATGCTGTCTCGCCGGCAGGTGCTAGACTCCAGGGAGCAGGGTCTGTTCGGCGACCTGCAGACGGTCTCCACCATCGCCATGACGACCACATCTGCCTCGATGGTGCCCGCCCACCACGCCGAGATTCCAGACTTTAACCAAACCAGCCACCCTCAGATGAGACACTACTGCACCCGTAGCTACGAGTATAAGATGCCCGCCTCCCCCGTGCAGATAGCCACCTTGAGTAACCGTCACATATACTGCAATATCCCCATGACGCTGCTCAACGGACAGATGACTCAGAACAACACGATGGGAAAGAGCAAGCAGGAGATCCACTTGAACAGCACTTTCGTCCCTCTATCTGGGGGGGAACACACAAGTGATATCTGGTAGACAGATATCCAGCTTGATGCCACATCTCTTATGTCTTTGTCTTTTATCTGCATGAAGATTCATTTAGACAAAACACTGATCAAAAACCATTCTGCACACAATCATTTCTCGCTGACTATTTTCATTAGCGGTTAAATGTTTTCTGGGTTTTTCTTTTTTCGTTCAGTCTTTAAAGAAATCAAGGACAAAAGGAGTTGCTCCAGTCATCATTTTCTTACTTGAAAAATGTCTCCTTTTCTGAGATGAGTAATAAATGAAAAAACCTTGTTTTTAATGTTCAAGGTATTGTTATTATGTACAGTTTTCATATCTTCTATAGACATTCATGATGATTCCTTTAAGATTTTAATGGTGTGAGTATGTGAGTGAATCCAAATTTTAAGATTCTGACCTGTGATTTTTCATGGGAAAGGGGAACGTTTCTCATTGCAGCACAATTCTGTAAAGATGGACTGAACACATTCTCTGTGAGCTTTAAAAATATTACAGTATATTTAAGCAAATCAATAATGTTTGAATTTACACAAGCTATTGTCATTGTTTGAGGCCATTTAAATATGAATATTTGAATTGTTTAATGCAGTATTTGTTTGAGTTGTAGTCTGTGACTAGTTGCTGTCTCTTGAGTTCTGCCTGTTACTTTGCTTATTTTAGTTGTACAAAACAAGAAGCCTTTTTCTTGCTGAATTCCTCCCCTGCTTCACCTGCCTTCCTTCCTCTGTCGGCCATATTGTTTTCAGATGGCTATTGAGTTGTCTTTTTGAGGATGAGCCGCTCTCCAAATGGTACAGATGGACTCGGTGGTGCTTTTGGAACCGATGGTAGTTTTGACTGAATGTATTTTAGAAATTAAGGGGAACTGGAATCACCTGAGAGATATTTGCATTTGTATCTATTTTATTTTATTGATTTCATTTGCTAAATGAGAAGAGAATAGTCTTATAGAATCATCCTCTGTTCAGTTGCTCTGCTATTTCTATCTTAGAAAATTCATCCTATTTGTCTGCAATTATTTGTAATATAGCAGCCTCTATCTGTCTCATTGAGTTATAGAGGAATGATCAGCCTCTAATCTGTCTCATTGAGTTATAGAGGAATGATCAGCCTCTAACCTGTCTCATTGAGTTATAGAGGAATGATCAGCCTCTAACCTGTCTCATTGAGTTATAGAGGAATGATCAGCCTCTAACCTGTCTCATTGAGTTATAGAGGAATGATCAGCCTCTAATCTGTCTCATTGAGTTATAGAGGAATGATCATCCTCTAACCTGTCTCATTGAGTTATAGAGGAATGATCAGCCTCTAACCTGTCTCATTGAGTTATAGAGGAATGATCAGCCTCTAACCTGTCTCATTGAGTTATAGAGGAATGATCAGCCTCTAACCTGTCTCATTGAGTTATAGAGGAATGATCAGCCTCTAACCTGTCTCATTGAGTTATAGAGGAATGATCAGCCTCTAACCTGTCTCATTGAGTTATAGAGGAATGATCAGCCTCTAACCTGTCTCATTGAGTTATAGAGGAATGATCAGCCTCTAACCTGTCTCATTGAGTTATAGAGGAATGATCAGCCTCTAACCTGTCCCATTGAGTTATAGAGGAATGATCAGCCTCTAACCTGTCTCATTGAGTTATAGAGGAATAATCAGCCAAAATGCCAAGATTGTAACAAAAATGACTTGGTGACCTTCAAGAGCAAACTAAAACACTAACGGCAGGAGGTCAAAGAGATTGCAGCGATCAGTTTGAACCATTGTTGAACTGCCCACTGATGTCTTCTTCAACACCAGTTATACATCGTATAAGTTTATTTAATGCCTTTTTGTCTGTTTGCAAGCTGATGGATTTTGATAGTGGTTCCCTGCCATTCATAGCCAGAGCATCAATGTGCATTCTCTACTTATATGATGAAATCAAATTTTGTTGGACCCTTGCGAATGGCTGTATATTAAATCATGTTGAAATAAACCGGTTGTTTACTGCTTGATTTATTCTATATGCACTGTATTTATTCAATAGGCACTGTATTTATTCTATAGGCACTGTATTTATTCAATAGGCACTGTATTTATTCTATATGCACTGTATTTATTCAATAGGCACTGTATTTATTCTATTGGCACTGTATTTATTCTATAGGCACTGTATTTATTCTATATGCACTGTATTTATTCTATAGGCACTGTATTTATTCAATAGGCACTGTATTTATTCTATATGCACTGTATTTATTCTATAGGCACTGTATTTATTCAATAGGCACTGTATTTGGTTTTCATTGTAATGTAATGCTGTCATTTTACATATATGATCTATGTGGTGGAGTTAAATATGTCAAGCGTTCAATGGTTATAAATGTCAGCTACTATGGCAACTGCAGCTATAACCTTTCGAAGTTGCAAAAACTGAAATAGTGGATGTTTGCTATGGTGGACCTCTATTACCTCCAGTATCCTCTCTGAAAAGAGAATGCTCCGGCTGCTTCATCAGCACATCCTATTTACACCACTCAATAGTTCACTCTGTAATCAGCAACACGGCCAGCTGTATGTTTATGAGGAATTTGTTGAAATATTAAGTAGTAAGATTTCTTCAGACACCCAATCTACTTCCCAGCATGCAGATATACAGTAGCAGAGATGAATATGAAATGCTGTAAGAAGAAGCCCAGACCTGATGGAATGGCAGCACTCACCCATACTGCTTTACAACTTTTACATTCAGAAATTATACAACTCAACACCACCATCTTGTGGATATCAGAAATGCTTAGGCAGAATACATGTGAATGAGAAAAGGCTGTGTGTGTCAAATCAAATCAAAGGTTATTGGTCACATACACATGGTTAGCAGATGTTAATGCGAGTGTAGCAAAATGCTTGTGCTTCTAGTTCCGACTGTGCAGTAATATCTAACAAGTAATCTAATAATTTCACAACAACTACCTTATACACACAATTGTAAAGGAATGAATAAGAATATGTACATATAAATATATGGATGAGTGATGGCCGTGCTGCAAAGGCAAGATGCAGTAGATGGTATAGAGTACAGTATATACATATGAGATGAGTAGTGTAGGGTATGTAAAGATTATATAAAGTGGCATTGTTTAAAGTGACTAGTGATAAATTTATTACATCCAATTATTAATTATTAAAGTAGCTAGAGATTTGAGCCAGTATCTTGGCAGCAGCCACTCAATGTTAGTGATGGCTGTTTAACAGTCTGATGGCCTTGAGATAGAAGCTGTTTTTCAGTCTCTCGGTCCCAGCTTTGGTGCACCTGCACTGACCTCGCCTTCTGGATGATAGCGGGGTGAACAGGCAGTGGCTCGGGTGGTTGTTGTCCTTGATGATCTTTTTGGTGTGTGTGTATCCGTGTGTGTATGTGTGTGTGTTTGTTTGAGGGCCTCACAAAGCATGTATTGTCTTTTTTCCTCAAGCTGTTCACATGTCATATTTTGTTCATATTCATTGATTTGGACATCAGTCGAACCATGTAACAAAGCACAAAGGGGTGTCCTTACACAGCTTAATACTCTATTACATTCATTCTATTGCTTATTTGACTTTCATGCTATGCATTGGAGAGCTGATTCTCTCTAGGTTTATGTGGGGAACGTAGTGTTATTTGGGCTCTGGCTTTTATCATTTTTCCATTGACATCCCGATCAACATGGGCCTCTTTGCCCCTTTTGTTTGGTTGCAGCAGCCCACTACTATTGTAAGCAGTCCTCCAGAGACCTGTCTGTATGTCAACCATAACCATCCCCTGGCCCTGACACTACAGCTATACAGCAGAACAAATCAAGGACCCAAAGTATGTTAGATTGAGTATTGAGTTGCCACTTGGTTTCAACCATTCTTTCTTGTGTAAATATTTAGCTAACAAATATTCAATATTCAAATCATTTTCAATTCCAATGTTCCGTACATAAATGTTTGCCTATATTCTCAAGCTTTATAAAGACAACTCTGAACAGAACCAGTGGGGTAATGAGCTAAATATGAATCTAGTTTTATAAAATATCTTATATAATCCATAACAGGTTTCACTAGACAGGTTTCAGAAGCCTGCTTGCTTGGTAAATCTCAGTCTAGCAAATCCTAAGAGTCTATCAAACACTGTATATATTTCCAAGGCATAACTTCACTATAATGTTATTATATTTACTGCACACACAGTGGAAAAGTTGTTTAAATGCTAATTGTGATGCAGTACAAGCTGATGTCATTATTCTGCATGAAACAGAACCAGCTGTATGTACCATGTGGCAGCAGCAGTAGCAGCAACCTTTGCCTGTCTGCATCTGTGCATCTAAAATAGCACCCTTTTCCCTTTGTACTGCACTACTTTTGACCACGGCCCATACTAGGGCCCAGCTCCACCATTTGGGATGCATTTGTCTTGCATGCCAGTCCCCAGGGTTATATTATTTATATACCGTCAAGAGAAGGAAAATAACACTTATTTGTGTTTGCAGCCAAGTGAAACCATGTAGAGTAATGGGTCATCTCAAACATGACACATCCAAGTGAAACAATGTAGAATAATGGGTCCTCTCAAACATGACCCATCCAAGTGAAACCATGTAGAATAATGGGTGCTTTCAAACATGACACATCCAAGTGAAACAATGTAGAATAATGGGTCCTCTCAAACATGACAGATCCAAGTGAAACCATGTAGAATAATGGGTCCTCTCAAACATGACACATCCAAGTGAAAAAATGTAGAATAATGGGTACTCTCAAACATGACACATCCAAGTGAAACCATGTAGAATAATGGGTCCTCTCAAACATGACCCATCGAAGTGAAACCATGTAGAATAATGGGTGCTTTCAAACATGACACATCCAAGTGAAACAATGTAGAATAATGGGTCCTCTCAAACATGACAGATCCAAGTGAAACCATGTAGAATAATGGGTACTCTCAAACATGACACATCCAAGTGAAACAATGTAGAATAATGGGTCCTCTCAAACATGGCACATCCAAGTGAAACCATGTAGAATAATGGGTCCTCTCAAACATGACCCATCCAAGTGAAACCATGTAGAATAATGGGTGCTTTCAAACATGACACATCCAAGTGAAACAATGTAGAATAATGTGTCCTCTCAAACATGGCACATCCAAGTGAAACCATGTAGAATAAATGGTCCTCTCGAAGATGACACATCCAAGTGAAACCATGTACAATAACTGGTCCTCTCAGACATGACCCATCCAAGTGAAACCATGTAGAATAATGGGTCCTCTCAAACATGACCCATCCAAGTGAAACCATGTAGAAAAATGGCTCCTCTTAAATATGGCACATCCAAGTGAAACCATGTAGAATAAATGGTCCTCTCGAAGATGACAGATCCAAGTGAAACCATGTAGAATAAATGGTCCTCTCAAACATGACACATCCAAGTGAAACCATGTAGAGTAATGGGTCCTCTCAAACATGACACATCCAAGTGAAACCAGACTAGAATAATGGATCCTCTCAAATATGACCCATCCAAGTGAAACCATGCTAGAACAATGGATCCTTTCAAACATGACACAACCAAGTGAAACCATGCTAGAATAACTGGTAATCTATGACTCATCAGTTCCAAACTGAACAGTGAAAAGTCAGAGGGTATGAGACAGTTTAAGACTGGCGGCATCTGTCTGAACAGTGGAAGAGGAGTCAAATACAACAGGGGGAAAAATCATAACTACACTGTCTTCTCTGTCTGTATCCAGGCAGAGGCAGGCACTCAGTTGAAAATTCTCAGCGCCAGCATATGTTGGCTGTTTGTATTATGAGAGCAACTGGCAGAAGTTGAACCATCTGGCTGAAGTTCAAGAGGCGTTTGAATACAGACCATTCTCCTAACCCTCCCCCCATGCACCCCCCTAAGATTTGCTTTGGAGTTAGTCAGAAAGGTTGCCAGAACCTGTGAATCATTGCAGTATGCCACTCACAGAGAAATGAATGGTAGAAGTGTGTTTTTATTTTTACGGGAATGCATTGTTGTACTACTTCAGTTGCTTTATGTGCAGTGGAGAGAGGCAATGGGGTGGCTGCAGTGGAGAGAGAGGCAATGGGGTGGCTGCAGTGGAGAGAGAGGCAATGGGGTGGCTGCAGTGGAGAGAGTGACAATGGGGGGGGCTGCAGTAGAGAGAGAGGCAATGGTGAGGCTGTAGTGGAGAGAGAAGCAATGGGGTGGCTGCAGTGGAGAGAGAGGCAATGGGGTGGCTGCAGTGGAGAGAGGCAATGTGGTGGCTGCAGTGGAGAGAGGGGCAATGTGGTGGCTGCAGTGGAGAGAGAGGCAATGGGGTGGCTGCAGTGGAGAGAGAGGCAATGGGGGTGGCTGCAGTGGAGAGAGAGGCAATGGGGTGGCTGCAGTGGAGAGAGGGGCAATGGGGTGGCTGCAGTGGAGAGAGGGGCAATGTGGTGGGTGTAGTGGAGAGAGACAATGGGGTGGCTGCAGTGGAGAGAGGGGCAATGGGGAGGCTGCAGTTGAGAGAGGGGCAATGTGGTGGCTGCAGTGGAGAGAGAGGCAATGGGGTGGCTGCAGTGGAGAGAGGGGCAATGGGGTGGCTGCAGTGGAGAGAGAGGCAGTGGGGAGGCTGCAGTGGAGAGAGAGGCAATGGGGGGGCTGCAGTGGAGAGAGAGGCAATGGGGGGACTCCATAAAAATATAAATGTCAAACTCACTTCCACAACGCTAGAACCCTCTATGTTAAAACATCCATGTTTAAACTCTCACACACAGAACCTGCTCTCTCATACACTCTTTCATTCTGTAATTCAACTTTACAGAAGAATGTCATTATAACATAAGACATTACTCTCTGCTAATTCATAATGGCTCCACATTGTCTGTGTCCTGGCTAGAGAATGGGCCCTCTGTGACCTTACACAGTGGTCCTGTTCAGGGGTCAGCCGCCACAGACCCTGTCCTGCTCCTGCTACCGGTCACACTGTGTGGAGAATGACACAGTCACAGAGACTAGTCATCGTTAACCATGTGAGTCACTCATTAAGAATAGCAATGCCAGTCAGGAAGGAGCTGGAGGAACAGCATAGCAATGCACTGGAGCTGAATCTAACAGCTAAATCTGTTGTACATTACTTTTGATATTTCACAGTTTATGTTTTTTTGATAACCATTTTGTCAACTAATGAGTAACAACATATTTAGAAACATGAAATATAGTTGTTAAAGTGAAAGAATGATCAATAAATCATTTTGTATGGGACTGTCATTTTTTCCCCCTGCAGGCCAAGGTCACTATTATATATTTGGATTGGGCAATCTCTCATAATGCAGATGTTGACGTTTTCTTACAATGTTGTTATTATAGTAATACATGTTTAGGCTTAGGCTACTACTGTATATTATGTAATTGGTAAAACTATATGGAGATAAAAAATAACTGAAGGCATGAACAATCAACACGTTATTTTGCGGATGTTGGAGAAAGTTGTTCAAAATTTCGAATTTGGTTTTCTTGGGGGGGCTAGCTTCCTCAGCATATTCCGGGTTTCGCTGGATGAGAAGTTTCCTGTGTTGGTCGCTAGTGAGACTCGCTGCAGAAGCAGATATACAATATGAACTAACACAGTGAAACCGTTAACTTTAGGAAAATCAAGTACATGTCATCTTTTTAGTTGCAGTAGTCCGACAACGCCATAGCTATGGCGCGAGACTACACTACACGAAGTTTGGACAATATTGACCTCTCTGCTTTGAGGGTGAGTTCTAGTTGTGCCAACGTCTAATTCATTGAAATGTAGGTTGACTTTTGTGTAAACATTGTTTTAGTCGATGTTGTTTGCAAAGTTTCAAACTGTAGTCTATTCATTTAAGGAAACGTCAGCTACAATGTAACAAAACGTGAGCAACGTTGTAACAAATTGTTTGAGCTTTCCTGTCACAATATTATGAAACCATTGATGTAATTTTCTGTACATGTTTTGCTTTCAGAAGTGAATATGTTTTTGGTTTGTCAGATTTACTACTGTTTCATAAGCAACTGAATGATTGGGGGTAAAATAACTTGAGTTAAAAATAAAAGTAAAGTTGTCTAAGTTACAATAATAAGGCAGTAGAAATATGGTGTTTGCATGGTACAAGTGTGAACAAATGAAACATACTTGTAGGGAGCCATGCCATGCAATATTCCGTTTAAGTGATGACCTAAAGGTCCAACATTATTCTGATCAGGTGCTTTCAAAATTACTTTATTTATTTATGTTTGTGCCCTTTCAATTCATGTGAAGTAATGTAATGTTGTCCTCTTGTTTCAGGATCCTGCTGGGATATTTGAGCTGGTAGAAGTGGTTGGAAATGGAACATATGGGCAAGTCTACAAGGTTTGTAGTTTATGTCAGACCTACTCTCCTATTCTTGTCTTTGACCATGATTACAATTGCAGATGTGTTGTCAGTTGGAATGATTGACCTTCAAAGGAGCATATTGAAAATACAGTATGTAAATGTTGCATGATGGCACCCTCTCAATCTTTCATTGAAGTTTGAAAAGGAACATGTATATAGTAACACAACTACAGCTGACAGCAGATGTTAGTGTAAAACTTGGTGTAGGTCTAATGAAAGTACTAACTACTAAGTGAGAAAAGCGAGTGAGAGAAACGGTGACCCAAATGCACTGTGTAGTAGCTTACAAACACAAGCATCTTTAACACTCTTGGATGGAGTCCATTTCCTAATCGAAATCAGCATCACTGAAAGCTTCAGTGATGGTTTGTGGTTCTTTAAAAAAAAACATTGAGGTGATTTAAATTAGCTCGACCGACAAAGCGCGTGGTGCTAGCCACATTCTCACAGTTGGGTGAATACCTTAGGTTGCAAAAGCCTTTGATTTACAAGAAGGTAACCCAGTCAAGATCCGGTGTAACATAAAGAGATCAAGAATACATGACATGATAAAAGCTTTTTTAATGTCACAACATTTTTGTCCACTTATATTCAAAAGTGCAAGAAGGTTGTCTGTTAATATCAATCCCTAAACAGTAGTTAGTATAGTTCCAAACTGAAAAGACAGACTGTCAACTCTGTTGTAATAGTACACAGCATGTCAAAATCTCACCTGAATTTAATATATATTTTCTGTTATATGGATCAATGTCAGAGTTGGCCATTAGTGGCCAGACAGCTTCCTCCTCTTCTTTCCTCTTCTGTGTGCAGTGCAGTGCACACTTTCAGAACTATAACAGGAATAGTGACTTCACACATATTCCAAATTCCTTGTCATTATTCAGGTCAACGATTTCTATTTCACATACACTGAGTGAACAAAACATTAGGAACACCTGCTCTTTCCATGACATAGACTGACTGACCAGGTTAATCCAGGTGAAAGCTAGGATCCCTTACTGATGTCACCTGTTAAATCCACTTAAATCAGTGTAGATGAAAGGGAGGAGACAGGTTAAATAATGATGTTTAAGCCTTGAGGCAATTGAGACATGGATTGTGTATGTGTGTCATTCAGAGGCTAAATAGGCAAGACAAAATATTTAAGTGCCTTTGAACGGGGTATGGTCATAGGTGCAGGGCACACCGGTTTGAGTGTATCAAGAACTGCACCGCTGCTGGTTTTTCACACTCAACGGTTTTTCCTGTGTGTATCAAGAATGGTCCACCACCCAAAGGACATCCAGCAAACTTGACACAACTGTGGGAAGCATTGGAATCAACATGGGCCAGTATCCCTGTAGAACGCTTTTGACCACTTGTAGAGTCCATGCCTCGACGAATTGAGGCTTTTCTGAGGGCAAAGGGATGTGTAACTCAATATTAGGAAGGTGTTCCTAATGTTTTGTTAGCTCTGTATATGAACACCAAGAAGTGTGTTCAGTAATACTGCACACTTTAATCACCCAGCCAAACACTTCCTTCAAAGGTGTTCATTTTCATGGTCATACAAACTGTATGTATTGTTTACATGCAATGAGAATGAATCCAGATAGTGTCTTGTGTTTTACACTGTAATTCAGAATCCCTTTATTTCACATGAATAGTCTAAGGAAGGTGGTGGGCGTTACTCAAAAATAATCATGTACTGTAGTTATTACACAATAAAACCTTAATAATAACAGATTCATTTTGAACTGGTGTAACAAATCAGTGGTTTATCATACCATGTACTTGCATAAGTTGTTGACATTGTTGAGAAACATGAGGTAGTGGTTGTCTTCTCCAGCCCAGATTCATTAGTAGAGTAGAGGAAGTTGTCTCCAGACAGGTAGAGGGCGGGGTCACAGTGGTCATAATGGTCAGAGTGGTCATAATGGGCATAGTGGTCATAATGGTCACAGTGGGCATAGTGGTCATAATGGTCATAGTGGTCATAGTGGTCACAGTGGTCATAGTGGTCATAGTGGTCACAGTGGTCATAATGGTCAAACTGGTCATAATGGTCACAGTGGTCATAATGGTCACAGTGGTCATAATGGTCATAGTGGTCACATTGCTCACAGTGGTCAAAGGGATCACAGTGGTCATAGTGGTCATAATGGTCACAGTGGTCATAATGAGCATAATGGTCATAATGGGCACAGTGGTCACAGTGGTCATAGTGGTCATAATGGTCACATTGGTCATAACAGTCACAGTGGTCATAATGGTCATAGTGGTCAAAGTGGTCATAATGGTCATAGTGGTCACATTGCTCACAGTGGTCAAAGGGGTCACAGTGGTCATAGTGGTCATAATGGTCATAGTGTTCTCAGGATCGTATTATTTAAAAAAAAATCTCCTCTACAATTTATCCGTTCTGAAAACAGAACGTCAAAGGGAATGCGCGTCTGTGGAAAATATTGATTTTGAAATTGTTTATTGGGCTTGTTCTGAAGGCAGCACATCTTGTTTTACAGAACAGTCTGAAGTCTTGGTTTTAATCATCCATCCCCTTGGGGTTTCAGTGAAGATGTCTGATCCATGCCACAGTTTTGTTCCATGCTGAATCTTTTATACGTGACAATTACTGTCAGGCTGAGAAAACAAAAAACAGTCCAGGGCCCGGTTTCCCAATAGCGATGGAACTTAGGCTTACAGGTGTTTTAACGATGCATCTTTCCTACAACGGCCGAAGATGTAACATGCGTTTCTCAAAACACCACGCAGAGAGAATGTTCGCTAAGTGCGTCATCGAAAGAAAGGGAGCGCTGCTCTCGGATCAGCTTTCTCCATTCAAATCTTACCTTAACATTAGAATTATTCCACAATACTGACGACGGATCAGCTCCTAGAGATATTATCACGTAATGGCTGCAAATATTGAGGCGGCTTATTCTAATGCTTACCCTATAATAATGCACTAAATCAAGATTTGGCACATCATTGCACATATGTTAGGCTACACCATGAAATACAAAATAGCAAAATAAAGTAGCCAAATAGCTAAATAAAACTCAATTGAATAAACATGAAATTGATTTCAATATCATTTAAATACACTACATGACCAAACGTATGTTGACACCTGCTCATCAAACATCTCATTCCAAAATCATGGGAATTAATATGGAGTTGGCCCCCCTTTTGCTGCTATAACAGCCCCCATTCTTCTGGGAAGGCTTTCCACTAGATGTTGGAACATTGCTGCGGGGACTTGCTTCCATTCAGCCACAAGAGCATTAGTGAGTTCGGGCACTGATGTTGGGCAATTAGGTCTGGCTTGCAGTCGGTGTTCCAATTCATCCCAAAGGTGTTCGATGGGGTTGAGGTCAGAGCTATGTGCGGGTCAGTCAAGTTCTTCCACACCGATCTCAACAAACCATTTCTGTATGGACCTTGCTTTGTCCACGGGGGCATTGTCATGTTGAAGCAGAAAAGGGCCTTCCGAAACTGTTGCCACAAAGTTGGAAGCACAGAATCATCTAGAATGTCATTGTATGCTGTAGCATTAAGATTTCCCTTTACTGGAACTAAGGGGCCTAGCTTGAGTCATAAAAAACAGCCCCAGACCATTATTCCTCCTCCACCAAACTTTATAGTCGGCACTATGCATTGTGGCTGGTAGCATTCGCTTGGCATTGCTAAACCCAGATTAATCCTTCGGACTGCCAGATGTTGAACTGGCAGCTGAAACAGCTGAAAATTTGCCCTGAAGTGTACCGTATGACTAAATCACAGTACACTTCAGGGCAAATTTTCAGCTGTTTAAAATGCAGAAAAATGCTGTTGTTAGCATGATGTGTGGTGGGATCTTTGGCGAGAGCAGGGGAAATGGCAGTGGTGTCATACCAAGAGAAACACTGATGAGAATGTCAGCCCGGTAAACTCTCTCAAATGGGTGACCTTTGCCATATGATGTTCAATGTCTGTTCTACAAAATACCAGTCCATACTATGTCATGCAAGATTACGGCTCTCGTCGAAAGGAGTGGACCAAAGCGCAGTGTGGAAAGTGTTCATGATTTTTATTTTCAAAAACACTCAAACAAAATAACCAAAGTGAAAACAAAAGAGCACAGTTCTGTCAGGTACAGACACTAAACAGAAAACAAGATCCCACAAAACCCAAAAGGAAAATGACAACTTATATATGATCCCCAATCAGAGACAACGATAGACAGCTGCCTCTGATTGGGAACCACGTGACCAAAAACAAAGAGATAGAAAACATAGACTTTCCCACCCGAGTCACACCCTGACCTAACCAAACATAGAAAAAAAGAAGGAACTCTAAGGTCAGGGCGTGACAGAGATAGTATGTATCCAAATCAAATAATGAATAATGCTTGCAAGCAGCACAAAATTCTAACAACATATTACTACTATGTGTGTTAGAAAATAATAGAACTTCAGTTAATATAATCCTGATAATACTGTGCAGTTCTAGTATGCTAGGGCATCTGACTTGTTGGCACTTACATGGGAGGCTGTTTTTGACCTGTTTAACACAGCATTCTTATCGTCTCACTGTAAGTTTTATTTATTTATTTTTATTTTACCGTTATTTTACCAGATAAGTTGACTGAGAACGCGTTCTCATTTGCAGCAACGACCTGGGGAATAGTTACAGGGGAGAGGAGGGGGATGAATGAGCCAATTGTAAACTGTGCCGAATAATCATATATTTTTTTATTGTAGTATTTTGGATAATCTTGTTATTGTCATGTGTCTGACGGCCAGTGGTGGTCTTCATTTTAGAACCGCTCCTAATCTCCTCAGCTTTTAGGGTGAAGCAGCTGGTATGTCCTCATCATGTTTTCCAGGGGGTTATGTGTCTGGCCTCATCTTTGCATTCATTACAGGCATCAGAGTAATGGTTTTCTTAACATAGTAAATCTTACAGAGACCCATCAATGCTGGTTAAAAGGGTGGATTGTTAGCAAGGGGTCACATGATGAGAGTAGTTTCCCCAAGGTAGTTTATCCTCTGGGGCTTCATGTAGTTTTGGCAGCACAATAGGATGGTCCATTCAGAGAGGAGCTTGTGTGATAGAGTCTCTCACTCATTCCAGGGTGAACCCTGTCATGTAACTAACCATCTTAGTAAGAATGAAAATGGATTGTGATTTGTTGCATCAGTGATCTCATCTGTGTCTTCTGGGGATACAGTACTCAAGAGTGTTGAAGTAATTAGGCATACCGTAAATTGTGTCATTGTCAGTGTTTGACATGTTGTATTTGATTTAGCAATACATTCTTATTGTTTGAAGATAACTGTCTCAGTCCATATAGCAATATCTCATCCTATTGTTCTTAGGCTGACTATATCTAGGGTGTATTCTTCTTTTGAATGGGCACTTCCCTGTCTTGCGAAATGCAAACTCATGAAGTGTGAAAAAGTTGGTTAACGCCAGGCTAGTACTGCAGCGACAGAGCAGCACTGGAGGGGCGTCGTCACTTGCGTGCCTCTCAGGTCAGATATTGAGAAAGTCCCAGTATGTTGGGAATCATCACGAAGCAGGCAGGGAGAGGAAATTGATTTCTGAACCTCAGCCGATGTTCAAACCACTGGGACACCTGCCTGGATGTGGTGGCGTTACTGTATCCCAGTCCCCTCAGCTCTGAGAAAGAGACATGGAACCGTCCTGGTGTTGAGATGTGGGCTCACTGGATGTGTCACGAATGGTACTATATTTCCTATTTAGTGCACTACATTTGACCAGGGCCCATAGGGAAAAGGGTGCCATTTGGGATGCAGCTACCGAGTAGGCCTGTGTTTGGGTAGGGAACAAGAGTAGGCCCCCCTATGCCCGCGGGGTAGGAACTGAGGTAGTGGGTAGGTGTTGGGCTATATACCCTTTTATAAGGAAATCAGTCAATTAATATACATTCATTAGGCTCTAATCTATAGGACTAGGAATACAGATATGGAGGGGCGTGGATCAGAAAACCAGTCAGTATCTGGTGTGACCACGTTTTGCCTCATGCAGCGCAACACATCACCTTCGCATAGAGTTGATCATGCTGTTGATTGTGGCCTATGGAATGATGTCCCGCTCCTCTTCAATGGCTGTGTGAAGTTACTGGATATTAGGGGGAACTGGCATACGCTGTGGTGTCATTTTCAGCTTCCAGGAATTATGTACAGATCCTTGCGACATGGGGATGTGTATTATCATGCTGAAAAATGAGGTGATGGCGGGGGGTGAATGGCACGACAAACAGGATTTCGTCACAGTTTCTTTATAAATTGAAATTGCCATTGATAAATTGCAATTGTGTTTGTTGTCTGTAGCTTATGTCTGCCCATACCATAACCCCACCGCCACAATGTGGAACTTTGTTCACAATGTTGACATCAGCAAACCGCTTGCCCACACAACGCCATATACTTGGTCTGTGAATGTGAGGCCAGTTGGATGTACTACCAAGTTTTCAAAAATGAAGTTAGATGTTGCTTATGGTAGAGAAATGAACATTCAATTCTCTGGCAACAGCTCTGGTGGACATTCCTGCAGTATGCATTCCAATTGCACGCCCCGTCAAAACTTGAGACATCTGTGGCATTATGTTGTGTGACAAAACTGCACATAATAGAGTGGCCTTTTATTATCCCCAGCACAAGGTGCACCTGTGTAATTATCATGCTGTTTAATCAGCTTCTTGATACGCCATACCTGTCAGGTGGAGGGATTATCTTGGCCAAGGAGAAATGGTCACTAACAGGGATGTAAACAAATTTGTCCACATTTGAGAGAAATGCCTGCAATATTTTATTTCAGCTCATGAAACATGGGACCAATTACTTTACACGTTGTGTTTAGACTTTTGTTCAGTGTATAAGAAATCTACGATGTGTCAAATAAATTATATCCAGCTCAGGGCTCCAGTTATGCATTTGGTTTTCTAACTTGCTAGCTAAGTTGCTGGATGTCAAGATCAAGCTTCTTGGTTACATCAGAGATATTCAATCCCCTCCTGGATCAAGATCCCTGTTGCCTAAATTGTTTTGTGCATATATAAAAATGTATATATGTATATATGTATTTATTTTAAGAATGTGAAATGTCAGAATAATAGGAGAGAGAATAATTTATTTGTCACGCCTTGACCTTTGGGGTTCTCTATGGTGCAATAGGTCAGAGCGTGACTAGGGGGTGTTCTAGTCTTGAATTTCTATGTTGGTGTGAGTATGGTTCCCAATTGGAGGTAGCTGATGATCGTTGCCTCTAATTGGGGATCATATTTAGTGTGGTCCTTTTCCCACCTGCGTTTGTGGGATATTGTTTTGTTTTGATTTAGTGTTATGTGCGCTACGAACTGCACGTTTGTTTATTCTTTGTTGTTTTTTAAGGTTCACTTTAAAACTTCTTGCAACTATAGGGGGTGCTGTTTCGCATTAGCATAATTTTCTCTACAGATTAAACTGCCTAGTACTCAATTATTGCTCGTACAATATGCATATTATTGTTATTATTGGATAGAAAACACTCTCTAGTTTCTATATCCGTTTGAATTATGTCTCTGAGTGGAACAGAACTCATTCTACAGCACTTTTCCTCCCAGTGAGTGAGTTTTCAGAACTCTTGGCCTCTGGTTCCAGATCAGTTTTAAAGCCACTGTAGATCCTATGAGGATACAAACACTGCCCACGCCTTCCTCTAGATGTCAGTAAGTGGTGACAATTTGAATGGAGTCGATTGTGCAATCATTGGCTCTATAAATCACCAAATACCGGAAGTAGCGTTCCTTTGGACTGTGCGCTCAACGCAAGTGTCATGTTTTGTCTTTGATCTTCATGTCTTGTCCCTGTGCTTCCCTCTGCTGGTCTTATTAGGTTCTTTCCCTCTTTCTTTTCCTCTCTCTCCTCCTCCCTCTCTCCCTCCCCCGCTCTCTCTCTCTATCGTTCCGTTCCTGCTCCCAGCTGTTTCTCTTTCTCCTAACGACCTCATTTACTCTGTCACACCTGTCCCCTATTTTGCCCTCTGATTTGAGTCCCTATTTCTCCCTCTGTTTTCTGCTTCTGTCTTTGTCGGATTCTTGTTTGATGTTTGCTGTTCTGTGTCCTTGTTCCGCCCTATCGTGTTTTTGCCTTCATCAGATGCTGCGTGTGAGCAGGTGTCTAGTGGTCGCTTCTCCAGTCGTTCATCTCTACTGACGAGAGGATTTCAGTTTTCCTGTTTTGTTTTTACCTTAGATATATCAGGAGTATCGTTTTTGTCTAAGACTGGAATAAAGACTCTGTTTCTATTTCGTCGCTTTTGGGTCCTCCTTCATCAGCATAACAGAAGAATCCGACCAAGAATGGACCCAGCGACTACGGATTCTCTCTACACTACCGTCAAGTTCCAGGGAGCAATGCTCGGCAGACACGAGCAGGAATTGTCTGCTGCTCGTCAGGCCGTTGAGACCCTGGCCGCTCAGGTTTCCGATCTCTCAGGACAGTTTCAGAGTCTTCGTCTCGTACCACAAGCTACTTCCTGGTCTTCCGAGTCTCCGGAACCCAGGGTTAATAATCCACCATGTTACTCTGGACAGCCCACTGAGTGTCGCTCCTTTCTCACCCAGTGTGATATTGTGTTCTCTCTCCAGCCCAACACATACTCTGGAGAGAGAGCTCGGATCGCTTACGTCATATCACTCCTTACTGGGCGGGCTCGGGAGTGGGGCACAGCTATCTGGGAGGCAAGGGCTGAGTGTTCTGACGTTTATCAGAACTTTAAGGAGGAGATGATACGGGTCTTTGATCGTTCAGTTTTTGGGAAGGAGGCTTCCAGGGGTCTGGCTTCCCTATGTCAAGGTGATCGATCCATAACGGATTACTCTATAGAGTTTCGTACTCTTGCTGCATCCAGTGACTGGAACGAGCCGGCGTTGCTCGCTCGTTTTCTGGAGGGACTCCACGCTGAGGTTAAGGATGAGATTCTCTCCCGGGAGGTTCCTTCCAGCGTGGACTCGTTGATTGCACTCGCCATCCGCATAGAACGACGGGTAGATCTTCGTCACCGAGCTCGGGGAAGAGAGCTCGCGTCAGCGGGGCTTCCCTTCTCCGCATCTCGACCATCTCCTTCCATCGGCTCAGAGACTGAGCCCATGCAGCTGGGAGGTGTTCACATCTCGACTAAGGAGAGGGAACGGAGAATCACCAACCGCCTTTGCTTCTATTGCGGTTCTGCTGGACATTTTGTCATGTCATGTCCAGTTAAAGGTCAGAGATCATCAGTAAGCGGAGGGCTACTGGTGAGCGCTACTACTCAGGTCTCTCCATCAAGTTCCTGTACTACCTTGTCGGTCCATCTACGCTGGACCGGCTCGGCTGCTTCCTGCAGTGCCTTGATAGACTCTGGGGCTGAGGGTTGTTTTATGGACGAAGCATGGGCTCGGAAACATGACATTCCTCTCAGAGAGTTAGGGAGGATCACACCCATGTTCGCCTTAGATGGTAGTTCTCTCCCCAGTATCAGATATGAGACACTACCTTTAACCCTCACAGTATCTGGTAACCACAGTGAGACCATTTCTTTTTTGATTTTTTGTTCACCTGTTACACCTGTTGTTTTGGGTCATCCCTGGCTAGTATGTCATAATCCTTCTATTAATTGGTCTAGTAATTCTATCCTATCCTGGAACGTTTCTTGTCATGTGAAGTGTTTAATGTCTGCTATTCCTCCTGTTTCTTCTGTCCCCTCTACTCAGGAGGAGCCTGGTGATGTGACAGGAGTGCCGGAGGAACATCATGATCTGCGCACGGTCTTCAGTCGGTCCAGAGCCAACTCTCTTCCTCCTCACCGGTCGTATGATTGTTGTATTGATCTCCATCCGGGGACCACTTCTCCTCGGGGTAGATTATTCTCTCTGTCGGCTTCCGAACGTAAGGCTCTCGATGATTATCTGTCTGCTGAAGGCATTCAGATGGATCCCGCTAAGGTCCAGGATGTCAGCGATTGGCCTGTTCCTAAGTCACGTGTCGAGTTACAGCGCTTTCTCGGTTTCGCTAATTTCTATCGGCGTTTCATTCGTAATTTCGGTCAAGTGGCTGCTCCTCTCACAGCTCTGACTTCTGTCAAGTCTTGCTTTAAGTGGTCTGGTTCCGCCCAGGGAGCTTTTGATCTCCTCAAGAAGCGTGTTACATCCGCCCCTATCCTTGTTACTCCTGACGTCACTAAACAATTCATTGTCGAGGTTGACGCTTCAGAGGGGGGCGTGGGAGCCATTCTGTCCCAGCGCTTCCAGTCTGACAATAAGGTCCATCCCTGCGCTTACTTTTCTCATCGATTGTCGCCATCGGAACCCGAGGGGATTCTCCCTGAAGGGCGTGTTGTCGGGTTGACTGTCTGGGGAATTGAGAGACAGGTAAAGCAAGCACTCACTCACACTGCTTCGCCGCGCGCTTGTCCTAGTAACCTTCTGTTCGTTCCTGTCTCTATTCGTCTGGCTGTTCTTCAGTGGGCTCATTCTGCCAAGTTAGCTGGTCACCCCGGCGTTCGGGGTACGCTTGCTTCTATTCGCCAGCGGTTTTGGTGGCCTACTCAGGAGCGGGACACGCGCCGTTTCGTGGCTGCTTGTCCGGACTGCGCGCAGACTAAGTCATGTAACTCTCCTCATGCCGGTCGTCTTAGACCGCTTCCCATTCCTTCTCGACCATGGTCTCAGATCGCCTTAGACTTTAGTACCGGTCTGCCTTCGTCTGCGGGGAGGACTGTGAGAGCCGCCAATAAACGTAGGATTAAGAGTCCTAGGTATTGTCGCGGTCAGAGAGTGTGGCTTTCCTCTCGTAACCTTTCCCTTACGACAGCTTCTCGCAAGTTGACTCCGCGGTTCATTGGTCCGTTTCGTGTCTCTCAGGTCGTTAATCCTGTCGCTGTGCGACTGCTTCTTCCGCGACATCTTCGTCGCGTCCACCCTGTCTTCCATGTCTCTTGTGTCAAGCCTTTTCTTCGCGCCCCCGTTCGTCTTCCCTCCCCCCCTCCCGTCCTTGTCGAGGGCGCACCTATTTACAAGGAACGGAGGATCATGGACATGCGTTCTCAGGGACGTGGTCAACAGTACTTAGTGGATGGGGAGGGTTTTCGGTCCTGAGGAGAGGAGTTGGGTTCCATTTCGGGACGTGCTGGACCGTTCGTTGATTGATGATTTCCTTCGTCGCCGCCAGGGTTCCTCCTCGAGTGCGCCAGGAGGCGCTTGGTGAGTGGGGGGGTACTGTCATGTTTTGTCTTTGATCTTCATGTCTTGTCCCTGTGCTTCCCTCTGCTGGTCTTATTAGGTTCTTTCCCTCTTTCTTTTCCTCTCTCTCCTCCTCCCTCTCTCCCTCCCCCGCTCTCTCTCTCTATCGTTCCGTTCCTGCTCCCAGCTGTTTCTCTTTCTCCTAACGACCTCATTTACTCTGTCACACCTGTCCCCTATTTTGCCCTCTGATTTGAGTCCCTATTTCTCCCTCTGTTTTCTGCTTCTGTCTTTGTCGGATTCTTGTTTGATGTTTGCTGTTCTGTGTCCTTGTTCCGCCCTATCGTGTTTTTGCCTTCATCAGATGCTGCGTGTGAGCAGGTGTCTAGTGGTCGCTTCTCCAGTCGTTCATCTCTACTGACGAGAGGATTTCAGTTTTCCTGTTTTGTTTTTACCTTAGATATATCAGGAGTATCGTTTTTGTCTAAGACTGGAATAAAGACTCTGTTTCTATTTCGTCGCTTTTGGGTCCTCCTTCATCAGCATAACAGCAAGAAGGATATATCTGACTGGCCTTTTTCCAAGCCTTGGTTTAGCCAGTAATATAGCGTCGGTCATCTTTTTACTCGTTATAGCTGTTAGAAACATCATAAGGTAGTTAATTTAAACCGTTTTATAGCAATTTATATCCGTTTAGTGCGATTTTGAGGCATTGCTTTGTAATAGACTTTGAAGCTCCGGGCACGTTTCGGGGTCCCGGTCGTACGTTAGTGGGCATTTCGACGGACAAGTGGACATCTTTCGACCAAAAGAAGATTAGACCCAAGAAAGGATTCATTGCCCAAGATTCTGATGGGAGAACAGCTCATAGTAAGAACAATTTATGATGATAAATCGTGTTTCTGTCGAAAAATGTTAAACGCTTATGCCGCCATTTTGTTTGCTATAGCTTCGATATATAGCTTCAACCTGTATTGAAAAGTAAGGATAATTAAAAAAATGTAATTCCGCGATTGTATTAAGAATTAAATTGTCTATCAATCGCTGTCCACCCTGTATTTTTTAGTCAAGTTTATGAGTATTTATGTATAAGACTAGATCACTGTCTAATATGGTGCACGACATTTTCTGACCAGCTGAGCTACTTTTGTCATTGTCTAACCATGATTTTGGTGGCTAAATATGCACATTTTCGAACAAACTCTATATGTATGTTGTAATATGATGTTACAGGAGTGTCATCTGAAGAATTCTGAGAAGGTTAGTGAAAAAATTAATATATTTTGGCGATGATAACGATATCGCTCTCTTTGGCTTGAATAGTGCCCGGGTAACGTTTGCATATGTGGTATGCTAATATAACGATTTATTGTGTTTTCGCCGTAAAACACTTAGAAAATCTGAAATGTTGTCTGAATTCACAAGATCTGTGTCTTTCCATTGCTATGTGCTGTGTATTTTTAAGAAATGTTTTATGATGAGTAAATTGGTAATACACGTTGCTCTCTGTAGTAATTCTAGGAGCTTTGGTGAGATTTGTGATGGTGGCTGCAATGGCAAACTATGATTTATACCTGAAATATGCAAATTTTTCTAACAAAACCTATCCTATACCATAAATATGTTATCAGACTGTCATCTGATGAGGTTTTTTCTTGGTTAGTGGCTATCAATATCTTAGTTTAGCCGAATTGGTGATAGCTACTGGTGTTGAGAGAAAATGGTGGACAAAGAAAAATGGTGATTTTTGCTAACGTGTTTAGCTAATAGATTTACATATTGTGTCTTCCCTGTAAAACATTTTAAAAATCTGAAATGGTGGCTTCATTCACAGGATCTGTATCTTTCATTAGGTGTCTTGGACTTGTGATTTAATGATATTTAGATGCTACTATTTAATTGTGACGCTATGCTAGCGATGCTAATCAGTGTGGGGGGGGGGGTGGGGGGTGCTCCCGGACCCGGGGTAGAGGCTCCTGAAAGGTTAATAAATATGTGTAACTCTACTCACGCTGTGCCTTGGTCCGCTCATTATGTATACGACGAACGTGACAGAATATCCCACCACTACAGGACCAGGTCTCCAGTGCACCTCCCCAGCCTGGTACGTCCTGTGCCGGCTCCCCGCACTCGACCTGAAGAGCGTGTTATCAGTCCGGTGAAACCTGTGCTGGCTCCACGCACCAGGCCTCCAGTGCGCCTCCCCAGCCGGGAGCGTCCTGTGCCGGCTCCACGCACTCGACCTGAGGAGCGTGTCATCAGTCTGATGTGACCTGCGCCGATGCCCAGTCCAAGCACGGTGTCCAGTCCCGCTCCAAGGCCGGAGCCTTCCTCTGTGCCGGTGCCCAGTCCAGGCACGGCGTCCAACCCAGTTCCATGGCCGGAGCCTTCCTCTGCTCCGGTGCCCAGTCCAGGCACGGCGTCCAACCCAGCTCCATGGCCGGAGCCTTCCTCTGCACCGATTGCCAGTCCAGGCACGGTGTCCAGTCCTGCTCCATGGCAGGAGCCTTCCTCTACGCTGGTGCCCAGTCCAGGCACGGCGTCCAGTACCGCTCCAAGGCGGAGCCTTTCTCTGTACCGGTGCCGAGTCCAGGCACGGCGTCCAGTCATGCTCCATGGCCGGAGCCTTCCTCTGCTCCAGCTTTTATTTCTTTCATCACATTCCCAGTGGGTCAGAAGTTTACATACACTCAATTGGTATTTGGTAGCATTGCCTTTAAAATATTTAACTTGGGTCAAACGTTTCGGGTAGCCTTCCACAAGCTTCTCACAATAAGTTGGGTGAATTTTGGCCCATTCCTACTATTGTTTGTATTGATGAACGTGGTACCTTCAGGCGTTTGGAAATTGCTCCCAAGGATGAACCAGACTTGTGGAGGTCTATGTCACGCGGGACTAGGTGGGTGCAGGAATCAGGCAAAGAGAGAGTTCCACTGGGGGTATAGTGCTCTTTAATAAGGCACACACAAAATATAAGCCCAACAAATACAGGGTGCGGACATAAAACGTGACAACCCAAAAACCACAGGGTGTCAAGTGAAAGAAAGAAAATACACCTCAGCCTACAATGCACACACGTAACAAAATAAAGACAATCCCGCACAAAACAAGGGCGGGTCTACCTACTAAATATAGGGAAGCTCATTAAACCAAACAACAGAAACACAGGTGAAACTAATAAGACAAAACAAACAGACAAACGAAAAAGGGATCGGTGGCGGCTAGTAGGACGGTGACGACGACCGCCGAGCACCGTCCGAACAGGCAGGGGAGCCAACTTCGGCGGAAGTCGTGACAGTCTAAAAAATAATTCTGAGGACTTGGCTGATTTATTTTGATTTTCCCATGATGTCAAGCAAAGAGGCACTGAGTTTGAAGATAGGCCTTGAAATACATCCACAGGTACACCTTCAATTGACTCAAATTATGTCAATTAGCCTATCAGAAGCTTCTAAAGCCATAACATAATTTTCTAGAATTTTCCAAGCTGTTTAAAGGCACAGTCAACTTAGTGTATGTTAACTTCTGACCCACTGGAATTGTGATACAGTGAAATAATCTGTCTGTAAACAATAGTTGGAAAAATTACTTGTGTCATGCACGAAGTATATGTCCTAACAGACTTGCCAAAACTATAGTTTGTTAACAAGAAATGTATGGAGTGGTTGAAAAACTGGTTTTAATGACTCCAACCTAAGTGTATGTAAACTTCCGATTTCAACTGTATATACACTGCTCAAAAAAATAAAGGGAACACTTAAACAACACAATGTAACTCCAAGTCAATCACACTTCTGTGAAATCAAACTGTCCACTTAGGAAGCAACACTGATTGACAATACATTTCACATGCTGTTGTGCAAATGGAATAGACAACAGGTGGAAATTATAGGCAATTAGCAAGACACCCCCAATAAAGGAGTGGTTCTGCAGGTGGTGACCACAGACCACTTCTCAGTTCCTATGCTTCCTGGCTGATGTTTTGGTCACTTTTGAATGCTGGCGTTGCTTTCACTCTAGTGGTAGCATGAGACGGAGTCTACAACCCACACAAGTGGCTCAGGTAGTGCAGCTCATCCAGGATGGCACATCAATGCGAGCTGTGGCAAGAAGGTTTGCTGTGTCTGTCAGCGTAGTGTCCAGAGCATGGAGGCGCTACCAGGAGACAGGCCAGTACATCAGGAGACGTGGAGGAGGCCATAGGAGGGCAACAACCCAGCAGCAGGACCGCTACCTCCGCCTTTGTGCAAGGAGGTGCACTGCCAGAGCCCTGCAAAATGACCTCCAGCAGGCCACAAATGTGCATGTGTCTGCTCAAACGGTCAGAAACAGACTCCATGAAGGTGGTATGAGGGCTCGACGTCCACAGGTGGGGGTTGTGCTTACAGCCCAACACCGTGCAGGACGTTTGGCATTTGCCAGAGAACACCAAGATTGGCAAATTCGCCACTGGCGCCCTGTGCTCTTCACAGATGAAAGCAGGTTCACACTGAGCACATGTGACAGACGTGACAGAGTCTGGAGACGCCGTGGAGAACGTTCTGCTGCCTGCAACATCCTCCAGCATGACCGGTTTGGCGGTGGGTCAGTCATGGTGTGGGGTGGCATTTCTTTGGGGGGCCGTACAGCCCTCCATGTGCTCGCCAGAGGTAGCCTGACTGCCATGAGGTACCGAGATGAGATCCTCAGACCCCTTGTGAGACCATATGCTGGTGCGGTTGGCCCTGGGTTCCTTTTAATGCAAGACAATGCTAGACCTCATGTGGCTGGAGTGTGTCAGCAGTTCCTGCAAGAGAAAGGCATTGATGCTATGAACTGGCCCGCCCGTTTCCCAGACCTGAATCCAATTGAGCACATCTGGGACATCATGTCTCGCTCCATCCACCAACGCCACGTTGCACCACAGACTGTCCAGGAGTTGGCGGATGCTTTAGTCCAGGTCTGGGAGGAGATCCCTCAGGAGACCATCCGACACCTCATCAGGAGCATGCCCAGGCGTTGTAGGGAGGTCATACAGGCACGTGGAGGCCACACACACTACTGAGCCTCATTTTGACTTGTTTTAAGGATATTACATTAAAGTTGGATCAGCCTGTAGTGTGGTTTTCCACTTTAATTTTGAGTGTGACTCCAAATCCAGACCTCCATGGGTTGATAAATTTGATTTCCATTGATAATTTTGTGTGATTTTGTTGTCAGCACATTCAACTATGTAAAGAAAAAAGTATTTAATAAGAATATTTCATTCATTCAGATCTAGGATGTGTTATTTTAGTGTTCCTTTTATTTTTTTGAGCAGTGTATATATTTTTTTATAGCACCCCTTGTGTGCACTTCCAGTAATACTGCATTCCCCAGTATTGTACAGAAATGGTATGATGGTATGAAAATCTGGATACTGCCTACCCTCAGTGGGAGGTGTGGAGAGGGCAGCCGGTCTCTTGCTGAGCTATTTCTGTCCAAAAGGGGATTTCCTCATTATTCCCTAACCATACTGTGAAGCCCCTCTCTCCCCCTATCACATTGTATCTAATGACAGGCAGAAAAACATGAAGTAGTGAATGAGAAAAAGCAGATTTCCATCAGAAGAAAGGCAGTGGCACTTCTATCAACACTACTAAGGTGTGGATAAGAAGTGTATTGTGATGAGAGGTTCATTGCATGAGATTAGATCATTTGGGCCTTCCCCAAAAAAGGCCCCATACCAATATCCCTCCTCCACCAAATGTTACAGTTGGCACTATGCATTGGGGCTGGTAGTGTTCTCCTGGCATCCACCTAACCCTGATTAGTCCGTCGGACTGCCAGATGGTGAAGAGTGATTCATCACTCCAGAGAACGTGTTTCCACTGCTCCAGAGTCCAATGGCGGCGAGCTTTACACCACTCTAGCCAACACTTGGCATTGCGCATGGTGATCTTAGGCTTGTGTGCGGCTGCTCGGCCATGAAAACCCATTTTATGAAGCTCCCAACGAACAGTTCTTGTGCTGACGTTGCTTTTAGAGGCAGTTTGGAAGTATTGCAACCGAGGACAGATTATTTTCACGGACTATGCGCTTCAGCACTCTGCGATCCCATTCTCTGAGCTTGTGTGGCCTACCACTTCAGAGCTGACCTGTTGTTGCTCCTAGATGTTTCCACTTCATAATAACAGCTCTTACAGTTGCCATCTTGCATCTTACATGATGCAAGATGGCACAGACAGAGATGGTCGCCTCGCTTCACTTCCTTAGGAAACAATGCAGTAATTTATTTTTTTATGTATAATTTCTTACATTGTTAGCCCAGAAAATCTTAAGTGTTATTACATACAGACGGGAAGAACTATTGGATATAAGAGCGACATCAATTTACCAACATTACGACCAGGAATACGTCTTTTCCGAAGCGGATCCTTTGTTTGGACCTCCACCCTAAACACTGGATCTAATCCCAGAGGCCGACCCAAAACAACACGGTCGCCGCAGGAGAGGCAGATAGAGTGGCCTCCTGGTCAGACTCAGAAGGCGAGCACACCATCCACCGCTTCTGAGCATATTACTCGCCAATATCCAGTCTCCAGACAACAAGGTGGAGGAAATTAGGGCACGGGTTGCCTTCCAGACAGACATCAGAGATTGTAACATTCTCTGTTTCATGGAAACATGGCTCACTCGGGATATGTTGTCAGAGTCGGTACAGCCACCAGGTTTCTTCATGCGTCTCGCCGACAGAAATAAACATCCTTTTGGTAAGAAGAAGGGTGGGGGTGTATGTCTCATGATTAATGACTCGTGGTGTAATCATAACAATATACAGGAACTTAAGTCCTTTTGTTCACCTGACCAAGAATTCCTTACAATCAAATGCCGACCGCATTATCTCCCAAGAGAATTCTCTCTGATTATAGTCACAGCCGTGTATATATTTGAGAACAAGGCTACCTATATTTTACCAGCACATTGATTGTTGTACCCGCTCGAGCAAAACACTGGACCACTGCTATTCTAACTTCTGCGATGCATACACGGCCCTCCCTTCGGCAAATCTGACCATGACTGTTGCTCCCCTCCTATAGGCAGAAACTAAAACAGGAAGTGCCCATGCTTAGGTCTGTCCAAAACTGGTCTGACCAATCGGATTCCACGCTTCAAGATTGCTTCAATCACGTGGACTGGGATATGTTCCGGGTAGCCTGAGACAATAACATCGACGTATACGCTGACTCGGTGAGTGAGTTTATTAGGAAGTGCATTGGAGATGTTGTACCCACTGTGACTATTAAAACCTTCCCTAATCAGAAATCATGGATTGATGGCAGCGTTCGCGTAAAACTGAAAGTGCAAACCACCGCATTTAATCATGGCAAGGCGACTGGAAACATGACCAAATACAAACAGTGTAGGTATTCCCTCCGCAAGGCAATCAAACAAGCAAAGTGTCAGTATAGAGACAAAATAGAGTCGCAATTCAACGGCTCTAACACGAGACGTATGTGGCAGGGTCTACAGACAATCACGGATTACAAAAAGAAAACCATCCCAACCCGGATGTCTTGCTCCCAAACAAATTAAACAACTTCTTTGCACGCTTTGAGGACAATACAGTGCCACCGACATGGCCCGCTACCAAAGACTGTGGACTCTCCTTCTCCATAGCCGACGTGAGTAATACATTTAAACGTGTTAACCCTCGCAGGGCTGCCGGCCCAGATGGCATCCCTAGCCGCGTCCTCAGAGCATGCGCAGACCAGCTGGCTGGTGTGTTTACGGATGTTATTCAATCAATCCCTATCCCAGTCTGCTGTCCCCACATGCTTCAAGTTGGCCACCATTGTTCCTGTTCTCAAGAAAGCTAAGGTAACTGAACTAAATGACTATCGCCCCGTAGCACTCACTTCTGTCATCATGAAGTGCTTTGAGAGACTAGTCAAGGATCATATCACCTCCACCCTACCTGATACCCTAGACCCACTTCAATTTGCTTACCGCCCCAACAGGTCCACAGACGATGCAATCGCCATCACACTGCACACTGCCCTATCCCATTTGAACAAGAGGAATATCTATGTAAGAATGCTGTTCATTGACTACAGCTCAGCATTCAACACCATAGTACCCTCCAAACTCGTCATTAAGCTTGAGACCCTGGGTCTCGACCCCGCCCTGTGCAACTGGGTCCTGGACTTTCTGACGGGCCGCCCCCGGGTGCTGAAGGTAGGAAACAACATCTCCACCCTGCTGATCCTCAACACTGGGGCCCCACAAGGGTGCATTCTCAGACCTCTCCTGTACTCCCTGTTCACCAATGACTGTGTGGCCATGCACGCCTCCAACTCAATCATCAAGTTTGCAGACGACACTACAGTGGTAGCCTTGATTACCAACAACGATGAGACAGCCTACAGGGAGGAGGTGAGGGCCCTCGGAGTGTGGTGTCAGGAAAATAAACTCTCACTCAACGTCAACAAAACAAAGGAGATGATCGTGGACTACAGGAAACAGCAGAGGGAGCACATGCTTTTCGCTACACTCACATTAACATCTGCTAACCATGTGTATGTGACCAATAACATTTGATTTGACCGGGGCAGCTCCAGCAGGGCAGAAATTTGACGAATTGACTTGTTGGAAAGGTGGCATCCTATGACAGTGCCACGTTGAAATTCATTGAGTTCTTCAGTAAGGCCATTCTACTGCCAATGTTTGTCTATGGAGATTGCATGGCTGTGTGCTCGAGTTTACACAACTGTCAGAAATGGTTGTGGCTGAAATTGCCGAATCCACTAATTTGAAGGGGTGTCACATACTTTGTGTCATGTTTTGTCTTTGATCATCATGTCTTGTCCCTGTGCTTCCCTCTGCTGGTCTTATTTGGTTCTTTCCCTCTTTCTATCCCTCTCTCTCCCCCTCCCTCTCTCCCTCTCTCGCTCTCTCTCTCTATTGTTCCGTTCCTGCTCCCAGCTGTTTCTCATTCTCCTAACTACCTCATTTACTCTTTCACACCTGTCCCCTATTTTGCCCTCTGATTAGAGTCCCTATTTCTCCCTCTGTTTTCCGCTTCTGTCCTTGTCGGATTCTTGTTTGATGTTTGCTGTTCCGTGTCCTTGTTCCGCCCTGTCGTGTTTTTGCCTTCTTCAGATGCTGCGTGTGAGCAGGTGTCTATGTCAGCTACGGCCTGTGCCTTCCTGAAGCGACCTGCAGTCTGTGGTCGCGTCTCCAGTCGTTCCTCTCTACTGACGAGAGGATTGAGAATCATTGTTTGTTTAAGACTGGAATAAAGACTCTGTTTCTATTACGTCGCTTTTGGGTCCTCATTCATCAGCATAACACTTTGTATATATAGTGTCGCTTTAAAACTGTAATATTTTCTCATGTGTAGAATTGCAGGAAATTAGTTTTAAAGAAGCACTATGCAAAAATCGCTCTACCATTTTCCTGGTTATAGTTTGCCTAATTTCAGTTTATGTGACAAAATAAGCTGTCATTGTGTAGAGAATCGTTGTATCATCTAAACCGCTGTTTGAAGCTGGTGTACAAAACCGAAAGGAAGACTCAAAAACGAAACTTCAGAATGGGAAGCATAGAAATAGCACACATAGAACAGATCTACCAATTCCTAAGCTTGCTTTCAACGGAATAAAAAATCTATAACTCACATTTCTATGTGAATTTGGTCATGTCTCCCAAAAAAGTTACATATTGTAGCTTTAAAACATAAAATCTTTATCTGTGGCCAAGAGAATGGGCTCTAAAATTTTAGGTTGGAGAGCACGCCATTGGCCACTCCCACTACCCCAACCCCATACACTAGCTTTTCCACCACTGCTGAAAAAAATCCTTGGGTAAACTCTGACTTGAGTGTCTCTTTATTAGAATGAAGAATGTGATTTTTGCAATGCCCCCCCCCCCCCCCCCCCCCCCCCCCCACACACAAATTGAATGTGTTTCAGAGAGAGCAGGCTCACTGTGTGCTGTGTGGAATGCTGAAGAGGTTGTAGGGGTTTGAGCCTCGGGCTGATTAGTGGACAGTTTGCTCTTTTCTCTCTCCTCTCCTTTGATCAGCAGGAGGAATGTGCTCTCATCTCTCTCATGCAATCTCTTTATGGCCTGCTTCGGATCATGTGCACATGCTTGCACTCATTATCTGTAAAATAATAATGACTTTGGGAAAATCAATTTTACAACATTTTTACAACATTAATAAGTACATGTATTGTTTTTGAACATGTTAGTCTGACATGTTATTCAAAGGATTTGCTGGCACACTACAATAAGCATTTTGAAATGGGAAATCAAATGATCTGCTACTTCTGCAGTGATTCCGTGAGAGTGAGACCTATAACTATTGTCCTACTGTATGTTATGCATGTTCAAGGTCTCAATGTCTCATATCTCACTAACACTAGGAATTGTTCCCTTACAGATGTAGGATCTTAATTTGAGCCAGTTTGCAAGCAAGAAAATAATCCTGCATAAACAGGAAATGTTAAATATTATGGGGATTATTATGAATGGACATTTTTGTAGTGGCTGATACATTTTTTCATGAGGTCAAATCAAGTCTGAATTTTCCAAGTGGAAATTACAAACTTTAGAAGACTTAAAAACTCAAATACACTACAAGTTTGCATTTCCTGCGGTGCAGTAAAATTCTCAGTGACAAAAAAGTGATCAAATTAAGATCCTACATCTGTATATTGTAAAAAAAAAAAAAAAAAAAAAAAAAATACTGTACCTTGCATTGCTTGCCCACAACTATTGGTGAATTGTCTGGCCACCAAAAGCATTTTTCCCCTGTTTATTAACTAACTTCAATTGTGTTTCCCTTTGAAAATAGCCTGTGGCAATGGAACACAGCCAGCCTAAACGTTTAAGAATAATTTTGGTCAAAGCAAGAATGTGCCACAACTAATATATTTTTAACAGAAGAAATAGACGTTTGTAATTTTGTAAAACATTTGTTAAAAATCTGATTTGCCTTGAACTCTGTTGTTTGTATATGGTCATTGGCCCAACAGTTTTCAGCCCATTGTTATTGTAAAAGAGAATCAGATTTTAATCCAATTCGATTAGATGAGGTCTTGTTATTTTCCATGTGTGCTTGCTCTCTCACTCTGCTGTTCTGGCACAGGAAGCTGTGGCCATTTTAACTCCTGCCTGTGCTCGTGGGGAACCCTGGCCCACATCCTGATTGAACCTGGTGCTGAGTGTCTACTTCAGAGTTCTGTTCACATGGTGTGGCATGCTGCTGTCTGCCCAACCGCCAAACACTCTAGTCTCTACTCATATTGATGTCCTACAGTACAGTACCAGTCAAAAGTTAGGACACACCTACTCAATCAAGGGTTTTTCTTTAATTTTATTATTTTCTACATTGTAGAATAATAGTGAAGACATCCAAACTATGAAATCAAATCAAACTTTATTTGTCACATCCGCCTGTGAAATGCTTACTTACAAGCCCTTAACCATCAATGCAATTCAAGAAAGAGTTAAGAAAATATTTACCAAATAAACTAAAGTAAAAAATTATTAAAAAGTAACACAATAAAATAACAATAACGAGGCTATATACAAGGGGTACTTGTACGGAGTCAATGTGCTGGGGTACAGTTTAGTCAAGGTAATTTTTACATGTAGGTAGGGGTGAAGTGACTATGCATAGATAATAAACAGCTGGTAGTAACAGTGTAAAAAACAAATGGGGGGGTGTCAATGTAAATAGTCAGAGTGGCCATTTGTATTATTTGTTCAGCAGTCTCATGGCTTTGGGGTAGAAGCTGTTATGGAGCCTTTTGGTCCTAGACTTGACGCTCCGGTCCTGCTTGCTGTGCGGTAGCAGAAAGAACCATCTATGGCTTGGGTGACTGGAGTCTTTGACAATTTTTGGGTCTTTCCTCTGACACCGCCTGGTATATAGATCCTGGATGGCAGGAAGTTTGGCTCCAGTGATGTACTGGGCGTACGCACTACTCGCTGTAGCGCCTTACGGTCAGATGCCGAGCAGTTGCCATACCAGGTGGTGATGCAGCTGTATAACTTTTTGAGGATCTGGGGACCCATACCAAATCTTTTCGGTCTCCTGAGGGGAAAAGGTGTTGTCATGCCTCTTCATGACTGTCTTGGTGTGTTTGGACCATGATAGTTCATTGGTGATGTGGACACCAAGAAACTTGAAACTCTCGACCCACTCTACTACAGCTCTGTCGATGTTAATGGGGGCATATTCGGCCCTCCTTTTCCTGAAGTCCACGATCAACTCCTTTGTCTTGCTCACATTGAGGGAGAGGTTGTTGTCCTGGCACCACACTGCCTGGTCTCTGACCACCTCCCTATAGGCTGTCTCATCATTGTCGGTGATCAGGCCTACCACTGTTGTGTCGTCAGCAAACATAATGATGGTGTTGGAGTCGTGTTTGGCCACGCAGTTGTGGGCGAACAGGGAATATAGGAGGGGACTAAGCACACACCCCTGAGGGGCTCCAGTGTTGAGGATCAGCGTGGCAGACGTGTTGTTGCCTACCCTTACCACCTGGGGGTGGCCCGTCAGGAAGTCCAGGATCCAGTTGCAGAGGGAGGTGTTTAGTCCCAGGGTCCATAGCTTAGTGATGAGCTTTGTGGGCACTCTGGTGTTGAAAGCTGAGTTTTAGTCAATGAACAGCATTCTCAATGAACAGTGTTCCCTTTGTCCAGGTGGGAAAGGGTAGTGTGTTAATTGTATATGGAATCACATATGGAATCAAATAACACATGGAATCATGTTGTAACCAAAAAACTGTTAAACAAATCCAAATATATTTTAGATTTTTCAAAGTAGCCACCATTTGCCTTGATGACAGCTTTGCACACTCTTTGGCATTCTCTCAACCAGCTTCATGAGGAATGCTTTTCCAACAGTCTTGAAGGAGTTCCCACATATGCTGAGCACTTGTTGGCTGCTTTTCCCTCACTCTACGGTCCAACTCATCCCAAACCATCTCAATTGGGTTAAAGGTCAGGTGATTGTGCAGGCCAGGTTATTTGATGCAGCACACACATAATGCTGTGATAGCCATGCTGTTTAAGTGTGCCTTGAATTCTAAATAAATCACAGACAGTGTCACCAGCAAAGCATCCCGACACCATCACACCTCTTCCTCCATGCTTCATGGTGGAAACCACACATGCGGAGATTATCCGTTCTCCTACTCTGCATCTCACAGAGACACAGCGGTTGGAACCAGAAATCTCTAATTAACTTCTCTGCGCTACGGATCCCTCATTTTCCTAAACAACCGCTGAATTGCAGGGCGCAAAATATTACTAAAAATATTTATAATCATGCAATCACAATTGAAATATACCAAAACACAGCTTAGCTTGTTGTTAATCCACCTATCGTGTCAGATTTTGAAAATATGCTTTGCAGCGAAAGCAATCCAAGCTTTTGTGAGTGTATCAATCAATGCTAGAACAGCTAGCCTCAAATTAGCATGGTCACGAAAGTCAGAAAAGTAATAAAATGAATAACTTACCTTTGATAATCTTTGGATGTTTGCACTCACGAGACTCCCAGTTACACAATAATTGTTATTTTTGTTCGATAAATATTACTTAAATTTTTTTTTTTAACGGCATTTGGGTTACGCGTTATGTTCAGAAAACCAAAGCCTCGTTCCATTCGACGAAAATTCCAAAAAGTATCCGTAATGTTCGTAGAGACATGTCAAATGCTTCTTATAATCAATCCTCAGGTTGCTTTTAACAAACATAATCGATAATATTTCAACCGAACCGTAACCTATTCAATTAAAGAGAGAAAGAAAATGGAGAGCTACCCCTCTCGCGCGCAGGAACTAATCAAAGGACACCTGACTACTTTTGAAAAATCGCGCCAATTTTTCTAAATAAAAGCCTGAAACTATGTCTAAAGCCTGGTCACAGCCTGATGAAGCCATTGGAAAAGGAATCTGGTTGATACCCCTTTAAATGGAAGAAAGACGGGCAAGGAAACACAGATTAAAAAATAAAAAAAATAATCACTTCCGGGTTAGATTTCCTCAGGTTTTCGCCTGCAGAATCAGTTGTTATACTTACAGACAATATTTTGACAGTTGGAGTGTTTTCTATTCTAATCTGTAAATTATATGCATATTCTACGATCTGGACCTGAGAAATAGTCCGTTTACCTTGGGAACGTTATTTAAAATAAAATAAAAAATCTAACCCCTAGCGTCAAGAGGTTTTAAGACTCATCAGATCAGGACAGATTTCCACCGGTCTAATGTCCATTGCTCGTGTTTTTTGGCCCAAGCAAGTCTCTTCTTATTATTGGTGTCCTTTAGTAGTGGCTTCTTTGCATCAATACACTGTCTGTGATTAACGCAGTCTCCTCTGAACAGTTGATGTAGAGATGTGTCTGTTACTTGAACCCTGTGGAGCATTTATTTGTGCTGCAATATGAGGTGCAGTTAACTCTAATGATCCTATCTTCTGCAGCAGAGGTAACTCTGGGTCTTCCCTTCCTGTGGCGGTCCTCATGAGAGCCAGTGTCATCAAAGCGCTTGATGGTTTTTGCTACTGCACTTGAAGAAACTGTGCATTGACTGACCTTCATGTCTTAAAGTAATGATGGACTGTCGTTTCTCTTTGCTTATTTGAGCTGTTCTTGCCATAACATGGACTTGGTCTTTTACCAAATAGAGCTATCTTCTGTATACCACCCCTACCTTGTCACAACACAACTAATTGGCTCAAACGCATTAAGAAGGAAAGAAATTCCACAAATTAACTTTTAACAAGGCACACCTGTTAATTGAAATGCATTCCATGTGACTACCTTATGAAGCTGAGTAGGTGTGTCTAAACTTTTGACTGGTTCTGTACGTACAGATAACGTGGGCAGGCAATAATAGGAAACAGCAATACACCTGCTTATACTCAAAGGCACTGCTTTTTGCTTGTTTTTTATATTTTATTGCAACATGTACAGTACACTCTTACAAAAAAGATGCTACCTAGAACATAAAAGGGTTATTGGGATGTCCCCATAGGAGAATCCTTTGAACAACCTTTTTTAGTTCCAGATATACATGGAACCTAAAAGGGTTCTACCTGAAACCCAAAAGTGTTCTTCTACCTGGAACCAAAAAAAGGCTTTCCTATGGGGACAGCTGAAGAACCCTTTTGGAACCCTTTTTTCTGGTAGTGTAGCAGTAATACTGAACCCAGTCTAGGGTTTTATTTCAAGCCAATCTGTGGATCGATATGTGAGTGAGTAAGGATCCCAAATTTCTGTGGATGTGCACGACTGCGGTTACGTAGACTTGCATATTGTGTAACAGTGCAGCTGCACAATACTATGTGACTGATGCCTTTCCCCAAGCTTGCGTTTATGGAATGAGTGAGTGTCTTGTCAATTGCCATTGGGATATATTGGACCAAAACTGGCAAGCTACCAATGGAGAAACTCTCTTTAGGTTTTCCCTGATGTGTTCAGGGTTTTCAAGGTTGAATTAGAACTCTGCTTAAGATGGGTAGCTTGTATCTAGATAATGGATAGCTACATCTCCAATATCCTTATTATAGAGAATCTTGGGAATTAAAAGTGTTCTCTCTCCTTGTGCATTTTCACTCATTCTCCATTTTTGTTAATAAGGTCAAATACACCAGACTTGTGAGAGCATAGTGGTGTTGTGGTGAAGTGAGTAGTCCACACCTGGTATAGCTGTGTGAAACTTTCTTCCTGGATACAACTGAATGCATTGTTAGTCTTTGATCTCCTTGTGTACACTTAAAATGCTTAGACAGGTAATCCATAATGACAAAGTAATAAAAGAAACTTTGTGTAAATGCACTGAGGCAAAAGAGACACATATGCTTCTACATTCTGTCCTCTTATTTTGTTAAAGGGATGTTGGTCACAGTTGTCCTATCTCCAATAAATTGCTTGGTTGTTATAAATGTACATATCCATGAATGTGTGATTTTAACCTTTGCTGAGTGAATGTTTAAAAAAAATAATGTATTGTTTTTTTTGTACAGCAGGATTGCCTGTCTGTAACATGGGAAACTAGCTACTAAGCTTGTTCTCAATTATCTCCATCTTCTACAAATGCGCTGTATTACAGATGAGCAGTCGTATCACATTCTGTCAGTGAGCATAGTCACATATGAAAGGTCAGGATCATTCCTCTCTCCTGGAGGATAAATTATTCTAGCATCTAGAGCAAAACTGCGCTGTCATATACTGGATGATAAGAGCTCTCTTGGTTTGACTATAGTCTGTTGTCATGAGGAGAATACAAAACCACAGTCATTACATTCACTCCACTGCATAAGAAACTCAAATATATGGCACCTGTCAAAATGGCAAATTCATTCGCAAAATAACAGTAAAGTGCGATGGACTAACATTAATCTGCCTCAGCTCACTGCGCTGTGACGAGATGGCTGCAGTCAGGGAGAGTGTTACAGAAGCCTCTTATTGGTTCATGAGAGGCAGCAAAATGCATTGTATTGATTATGTGATTGGCCCATCTGATTGGCCCTCGCTGCACTCCTGATTTGGAAATAGGATATTAACTCATATGCATTTCATGGGTGGGAGGGGGGGTTCTGAGGTGGATAACAGCATTTTGTGGTATTTTCAAGCTACTCAATCTTTCCATATGTACATGATAATCTGCAGACAACAGTAAATTGTGTTGATGATATGAGCCATTTTTCAAATAAACAAACAATGGAGGTCAGTCTAGTGAGACGTACTGCCTCGGTTCAGCCCTTGTTCCATTTTCTCTGCAAACTTTTCACAAATAACAGTTGCTGTACCTACTTTTCTGCTCCTCAGGTTCCAACACGTTTAATATTTTTATGTAGCACTGCTCTTCTACCTTTCTTTCCCTCTTTTTCTGCTCAAATGGGCGCAGCTACCATACCCAGTTGGAGAAATATATCAAGTTTCCTCTCTCTCAATTCACCTCAACTGACTGGTAGACATTGTCTTAGACACTAGACTTTCCGTTGTGGTTACTAGTGTGGTTGTTGCCCTGTATTGAATGATGTGTTTATCTTAAAAAGTATTTTTCATAAAATGTAGTTATTTTCTCAACAATAAGCTTAACTACTGCATAACGTTTATGCATTTAGCCTAAATGACTATGCACTAAATACCTTATTTTACTTCTCGGGTCACAATAGCAAATTTACTCAACTCTCTGAGGGTCCTTGATTATCTCAGCTATCAGTGGCGGCCGATGGCTGTTCTGTCCCTAACTGTCCTTGTGTCTCAACAGGGTCGACATGTGAAGACAGGACAGCTGGCTGCTATCAAGGTCATGGACGTGACAGAGGTAAGACAGCTACTTCCTGGTTCCTGTCTCCATCCCTTCCTCCCTGCCCGTCAAAGCCACCCAGAAATGCTGTATGCAGGGAGGGCCACAGCCGTGTGACTGCCACTCTGCCGAGTCAAAGAGGCAAGGAGGGGCTGAGGAGGGGACCCCAAAGGTTTCATCACATCAAACTCAGATCAGAGTTTCCCTTCAAAGGAGGTGTTTTATTTTAGAAATGCAAATGAGGCCCGGTTAACACAGCGCACCAAAGGTTATTATATCCTGAGCTGTCAATCAGGAGGTGAGAACACTGGGAGCCATGTTTGTTCAGGGAAAGTTCAATCATCTCATTCCCTCAGGGCAATAAAGCTACCTGGTGATGACACTGCGTACTTGATTGAGTTGGCCCTCCTGGCCTGCAACGAGAACAAAGCGGAGCGTTATTACAATAGCACAAAGTGTACATGGCCAAAGATTTAATTAAATCTTGGTTTTTTTTTCGTTTTGAGGCACATTTTAAACTAAGATCTGAGTTTTGAGAGTTGAGGGAGGATAAACAGCATCAGACAGTCTCTGCAGTGCAATCTGAAATTATGTTTGTCCTAGAGTGACTTAAGTTCAACTGTCACGCCCTGACCTTAGAGAGCCTTTTTATTCCTCTATTTGGTTAGGTCAGGGTGTGATTTGGGTGGGCATTCTATGTTTTCTGTTTCTTTGTTTTTGGCCGAGTGTGGTTCCCAATCAGAGGCAACTGTCTATCGTTTTCTCTGATTGGGGATCATACTTAGGCAGCCCTTTTTCCCACCATTAGGTTGTGGGATCTTGTTTTCTGTTTAGTGTCTGTACCTGACAGAACTGTGCGCTTTCGTTTTCACTTTGGTTATGTGTTTTTTGACAATAAAAATCATGAACACTTTCCACACTGCACTTTGGTCCACTCCTTTCGACGAGAGCCGTAACATCAACACACTGCATGATAACAAATTATTATTTCACTACTCACTCAATAGAGAATATAAGACACAGTTTCAAATGTATATTCATCAATACATAACATTAAAACTGATATTAAGTTATTCAATATCTGTGTTTTAATAAGATAAGCTTTGCATTGCTTGCTGATATGACAGGTGTTGTATCTTCCTAACACGTAAAGGATTTTTTAAATGTATTTTACTTAACCTTTATTTAACTAGGCAAGTCAGTTGAGAACAAATTGTTATTTACAATGACGGATGAGGCTGGACCAATTGTGCGCCGACCTATGGTACTCCCAATCTCGGCCGGTTGTAGTACAGCCTGGATATCTGCAATGCTGAGGTGTGTTTAAAAAGCCCAGTTCACCAATTTGCACCCCAAGGTGTTTAAGCAGCGAAGATAACCCCCCCCCCCCCCCCCCCCCCCCCCGGGTCTCTTCCCTGCCAATCTTGTATTGTCTATCTGCCCTGAGAGATACTAGCAGGAGATTTCCTGTACAACTGAATAGCCCCTCTCTGAAGGCCCAGGGCCTCTCCCTGAAAACACATCCAAAACCTCCCATCGCTCACCCTCACTCCCCTTCCCTCGCTCCCCCTCCATTATCTCCCACTATTCAGGCTGCCTGGCCTCAGCCCAGACCCAGGCCCCAGTCGCGGCCCGGTCACTCGCCTCAAACCCTCCTGGGGATTGAGACATTGTTCTGTACAGAGAGCGTCTGTGCCGGGTCCTTTCCTAGTAGGAATTTCCTCTCCTCTTGTTCCTGGTTTGATTTAAAGGGAAAGGAAGGTTCAGTTAAAGCATGTGGTTGTCTCCCTTTCCAGAATAGAGAGGTAGCATTATTTAAGAGAGATTACTCAGCTCTATGAGGGGTCAAATGCCTATGTTGAATGGAGCTGCTGTGTCTCTCGGGGTCAGGAAACAGGAGCAGGGAGGCCTTTTGTGAGGCAAGAATAGAGAGAGAAACTGCGTGGTTTCCCCATTTAAACCTCTTATGTTGTACTGCTACCGTTCAGGGAGAAGTTATAGAAAACATAAATTCACTCATTTTATTATATAGCAGTCTATTTCTGGTGTGTACTGGTTGTTAAGTCTGTGTATTGGTTGTTAAGTCTGTGTATTGGTACAGAAAACAACACATTTATAATCCTGTAATTATTTTCGTTATTGTTAAACAAACCAGACAAGCTATCAGCCCCTGTAAATCTGGAATGAACTAGTCAACAGTAAATGTTTAACCAAGTCAAAGCAAATCTCTAATATTCTGTCCAGAAGCATGGGGGTGTTGTGGTTTTCCTGGCAGGAAAGACAGTGTCATGTTGCAGTCCGTTGACTATACTACACTATGAAAAACCCTGGGAATGGAAATGCAATGCATACGTGTGTCATCATGCTTTTCCAAGGCTTCACACACAAAACAAATCCCGTCTAGGCCCCTGACACACACTATTGCTTAAGGAGAAGCTGTCTGTTTCTATCTCCACACCAAAGACATGCCACGCTACATGAGCCCTCCCTTAGCCTTAGTGAGGGTCTGTCAGTGGAGCATATGGGAAGAAACAAATCATTTAACATATCCTTAGGGCCCCATGCAATGTAAACATGAATGCTAAAATGGACTCCAAACCCACACTCCATAATTGGTAGTGACTGAGCCAGTGATGACATCACCACTGCTGTTGATTGCCATGTGTGTTGGCAGGCCCGTGGGTCCAGAGAGGCTAACAGCACATCTCACCAGTATGGCGAGCCCAGCACAAATCTGCCAGCTCAGTTTAATTTGAATTTTGTCTTAAAAGTCAACTGTAACTGTTCTGTGCAGGGGCAGCAAGAGAAGCAGGGGTTCACTCCCTGGGTTTTGGTTTGGCTGCATTACGGCCTGCTGTTTTCCGTTGTCAAGTTTAATAAATAAAAAAATGTCATATCCTTTTTTGTGTACAGGAAGAAGAAGAGGAAATCAAATTAGAGATTAATATGTTGAAGACATATTCCCATCATAGGAATATAGCTACATACTATGGTGCCTTTGTGAAGAAGAGTCGTGCAGGTCAGGATGACCAGCTCTGGGTGAGTGGCTGTTCTCCATCTCTCTGTTGAATTCTCCTCACTTCAATCATGGTATCTCAGTAATGCATCATCTTTAAGAAGGCCTCTATCGCTATATGTATGTACAGCTCATACACGTTCTATAACACCAAAAAACATGGTCCTAGAAAACATAACATGGGCCATGAGTTTTTCCTGACACCATGAATAATACCAGGAAAATCTCTGGGTCCTACTCCTACACATTTCCCGATAACAATAATCAAATGACAAATGATGAGTTGTATCTTTGCCTTTCCTTGTGTGCTGTGTGCCTATAGTGGGATGTGACGGTGTTATAGGCCTAGCCATGTCGTGTGTTAAAGGGTGCTGTTCTGCTGGTGGCCTGGCATCTGTCTGAGCCATTTCCTCTGTATGTGTGTGTGCGTGCGTGTGTCTGTCTGTATGTCTGTCTGTCTGTCTGACCTTGCCGTATAGCTGGTGATGGAGTACTGTGGGGCGGGCTCAGTCACTGACCTAGTGAAGAAGACTAAAGGGAACAGCCTAAAGGAGGACTGGATCGCCTACATCTGCAGAGAGGTCCTCCGAGTGAGTACTACTACTGGAGATAAGCCATTTAACCAGGATGTTCTCCCCAAACCCCTGGGAAATATAAAGGTCCTGAGAATCACTTCAGAGAGTTTGTCTCATCCTATATTGGCCGTATTGTAGCAGGAGAGTTATTGTTTTGGATTAGGAGCTTTTTCTTCTAAATTTATGGCAGGACGGTCATTGAGAGTTAGGCTAGACGGTGACCCACAGGGCAGAGGGCATCGTGGGAGATAGCAGTGGAACACTGTGAAGTCAATATCTTAAATAAACAAACTTCCTGATTTTTTTTCCACTCCTTTGAAGCAGTGTACACTTACTCGCTGTGTTTCCAAGCTCTGAGAAAGAGATTATGTGATGTGTGTGTGCGTGTGTGTGTGTGTGCGTGCATTTGTGTTTGTTTGTGTGTGGTGTCCTGACATTGTGCGTGTGTGTATGTGTGTGTCAACACAGGGCCTGTCTCACCTCCACTCACACCACGTCATTCACCGTGACATCAAAGGCCAGAACGTGCTGCTGACTGAGAATGCGGAGGTCAAGCTAGGTAAAGACAAGGAGACAGGGTCAAAGTTCAACTCACATCCCACATAGCCACAGTGGAAAGGATTTGTCACTGTCACTTCAGTATTTGCCTGCTGTTCCCTTGTGGGTGTGGTTTAAACTGTTCAAACACAGTGTCTTGTCTTTGCCAGTTGACTTTGGGGTGAGTGCTCAGCTGGACAGGACGATAGGGAGGAGGAACACCTTTATTGGGACTCCGTACTGGATGGCCCCTGAGGTCATTGCCTGTGACGAGAACCCAGACTCAACCTACGACTACAGGGTAAAAGGGAGCCAATCTCTGCTGGAAATGCTGTTTTTGCGTGCGTGAATGTGTATGTGTATGTGGGGGTGGGGGGAGGGTGTGTGTGTGTGTGTGTGTGTGTGTGTGTGTGTGTGTGTGTGTGTGTGTGTGTGTGTGTGTGTGTGTGTGTGTGTGTGTGTGTGTGTGTGTGTGTGTGTGTGTGTGTGTGTGTGTGTGTGTGTGTGTGTGTACTTTATGTATTTCTGTCTGTATTTCTGTTGTGTGAATCTGAAATGGCTCTGACTGGATGACTCCCTATAGAGTGACCTGTGGTCTCTGGGAATCACAGCTCTGGAGATGGCTGAAGGAGCACCACGTAAGTGTTACCCTCCTCCCTTCTCTCCTGTCCATACACATTATAATCTCAGCCATCTTCTCTTTCTCCTCCACATCTTATAGCAGGAGGGTTTTCTAGTCCATGGCTAATATGCTCTGCTGTAATTATATGGTTTATTTTCTTTTAAGCATTTGTTGTATCCTGTATCCTGTACAATGTTGTAGTTTGAGTTTTGTTGCATTAGCTGTGAGTTTGCCCGCGCTACAGATGCTATATTGGTCTGCTAATGCAGGACTGATAAAGGCCCCGTGTACTACTTTTGTGAAATCTACATTTTTTCTCCCCAAAATTGTATCAATAAATATTCAGTGCCAGTCAAAAGTTTGGACATACCTACTCATTCAAGAGTGTGTCTTTATTTTGACTATTTTCTACTAGAGGTCAACCGATTAATCGGATTGGCCGATCAATTAGGGCCGATTTCAAGTTTTCATAACAATCGGAAATCGGTGGTAGGCAGCAGCAGGATCGTAAGCATTCATTCAAACAGCACTTTTCTGCGTTTTGCCAGAAGCTCTTCGCTGTGCTTCAAGCCTATCAACTCCCAAGATTAGGCTGGTGTAACTGATGTGAAATGGAAGCTAGTTAGCGGGGTGTGCTAATAGCGTTTCAAACGTCACTCGCTCTGAGACTTTGAGTAGTTATTCCCCTTGCTCTGCATGGGTAACGCTGCTTCGAGGGTGGCTGTTGTCGATGTGTTCCTGGTTCGAGCCCAGGTAGGAGCAAGGAGAGGGATGGAAGCTATACTGTTACACTGGTAATACTAAAGTGCCTATAAGAACATCCAACAGTCAAAGGTTAATGAAATACAAATGGTATAGAGAGAAATAGTCCTATAATTCCTATAATAACTACAACCTAAAACTTCTTACCTGGGAATATTGAAGACTCATGTTAAAAGGAACCACCAGCTTTCATATGTTCTCATGTTCTCAGCAAGGAACTTAAACGTTAGCTTTCTTACATGGCACATATTGCACTTTTACTTTCTTCTCCAACACTTTGTTTTTGCATTATTTAAACCAAATTGAACATGTTTCATTATTTATTTGAGGCTAAATTGATTTTATTGATGTATTATATTAAGTTAAAATAAGTGTTCATTCAGTGTTGTTGTAATTGTCATTATTACAAATAAATAAATAAAAATCGGCTGATTAATCGGTATTGGCTTTTTTGGTCCTCCAATAATCGGTATCGGTATCAGCGTTGAAAAATCATAATCGGGCGACCTCTATTTTCTACATTGTTGAATAATAGTAAAGGCATCAAAACTATGAAATAACACATATGCAATCATGTAGTAACCAAAAAAGTGTTAAACAATTCAAAATACATTTTCAATTTGAGATTCTTCAAAGTAGCCACCTTGATGATAGCTTTGTACACTCTTGGCATTCTCTCAACCAGCTTCACCTGGAATCTTTTTCCAACAGTCTTAAAGGAGTTCCCACATATGCTGAGGACTTGTTGGCTGCTTTTCCTTCACTCTGCGGTCCAACTCATCTTAAACCATCTCAATTGGGTTGAGGTCGGGGGATTGTGGAGGCCAGGTAATCTGATGCAGCACTCCATCATTCTCTTTCTTGGTAAAATAGCCCTTACACAGCCTGGAGGTGTGTTGGGTCATTGTCCTGTTGAAAAACAAATTATAGTCCCACTAAGCGTAAACCAGATGAGATGGCGTATCGCTGCAGAATGCTGTGGTAGCCATGCTGGTTAATTGTGCCTTGAATTCTAAATGAATAATTGACAGTGTCACCAACAAAGCACCCCCACGCCATCACACCTCCTCCTCCATGTTTCACGGTGGGAACCACACATGCGGAGATGATCCGTTCACCTACTCTGCGTCTCACAAAGACACGGCGGTTGGAACCAGAAATCTCAAATTTGGACTCATCCGACCGAAGGACAGATTTCCACCGGTCTAATGTCCATTGCTCGTGTTTCTTGGCCCAAGCAAGTCTCTTCTTATTATTGGTGTCCTTTAGTAGTGGTTTCTTTGCAGCAATTCGACCATGAAGGCCTGATTCATGCAGTCTTCTCTGAACAGTTGATGTTGAAATGTGTCTTTTACTTGAACTCTGTGAGGTGTAATCTGAGGTGCAGTTTATTGCCGATTTCTGAGGCAGTTAACTCTAATGAACTCATCCTCTGCAGCAGAGGTAATTCTGGGTCTTCCTTTCCTGTGGCTGTCCTCATGAGAGCCAGTTTCATCATAGCGCTTCATGGTTTTTGCTACTGCACTTGAAGAAACTTTGACTGAGCTTCATGTCTTAAAGTAATGATGGACTGTCGTTTTTCTTTGCTTATTTGAGCTTTTATTGCCATAATATGGACTTGGTCTTTTACCAAATAAGGCTATCTTCTGTATACCACCCCTACCTTGTCACAACACAACTGGTTTGCTCAAACGCATTAAGAAGGAAAGAAATTCCACAAATGAACTTTTAACAGGCACATTGTAAATAGTAAAAATAAAGAAAACCCCTGGAATCCGTAGATGTGTCCAAACTTTTGACTGGTAGTGTATACATTTTTCAGGCTGAGTGTAACAGGACAGGACTGTAGCCTAACATTGACAACACTGCGGAACACTTCTTCCATCCCCTGCCATGTGATTGTGGCACAATGGGGCCTCTCATAACCTCGGTCCACTTTCTGTCTTGTGCATTCTAAACAGCACACTATTCCCTACATAGTGCACTACTTTTGACAAGAGGCCCTGGTTAAAAGTAGTGCAAAAAAAGTGCCATTTGGATATGGTGCCATTTGGGACGCAACCATAGTTTCTCTGTCTGTCTCTGTCCCCAGCCTTGTGTGACATGCATCCCATGAGAGCCCTGTTCCTCATTCCTCGCAACCTGCCCCCCAAGCTCAAATCAAAGAAATGGTAAGAAAGACAGCTCTCTCTCTTAGCGACACCACTCTGCCTCCCTCCCTCAGAGACACCACTCTGCCTCCTTCCCTCAGAGACACCACTCTGCCTCCCTCAGAGACACCACTCTGCCTCCCTCCCTTAGAGACACCACTCTGCCTCCCTCCCTTAGAGACACCACTCTGCCTCCCTCCCTTAGAGACACCACTCTGCCTCCATCCCTTAGAGACACCACTCTGCCTCCCTCCCTTAGAGACACCACTCTGCCTCCATCCCTTAGAGATACCACTCTGCCTCCATCCCTTAGAGACACCACTCTGTCTCCTTCCCTCAGAGACACCACTCTGCCTCCATCCCTTAGAGACACCACTCTGCCTCCATCCCTTAGAGATACCACTCTGCCTCCATCCCTTAGAGATACCACTCTGCCTCCATCCCTTAGAGACACCACTCTGCCTCCCTCAGAGACACCACTCTGCCTCCATCCCGTAGAGACACCACTCTGCCTCCCTCCCTCAGAGACACCACTCTGCCTCCTTCCCTCAGAGACACCACTCTGCCTCCTTCCCTCAGAGACACCACTCTGCCTCCATCCCTCAGAGACACCACTCTGCCTCCCTCCCTTAGAGATACCACTCTGCCTCCATCCCTCAGAGACACCACTCTGCCTCCTTCCCTCAGAGACACCACTCTGCCTCCCTCCCTTAGAGACACCACTCTACCTCCCTCCCTTAGAGACACCACTCTGCCTCCTTCCCTCAGAGACACCACTCTGCCTCTCTCCCTTAGAGACACCACTCTGCCTCCTTCCCTCAGAGACACCACTCTGCCTCCCTCCCTTAGAGACACCACTCTGCCTCCATCCCTCAGAGACACCACTCTGCCTCCTTCCCTCAGAGACACCACTCTGCCTCCATCCCTCAGAGACACCACTCTGCCTCCATCCCTCAGAGACACCACTCTGCCTCCTTCCCTTAGAGACACCACTCTACCTCCCTCCCTTAGAGACACCACTCTACCTCCCTCCCTTAGAGACACCACTCTGCCTCCATCCCTTAGAGACACCACTCTGCCTCCATCCCTCAGAGACACCACTCTGTCTCCCTCAGAAACACCACTCTGTCTCCCTCAGAGACACCACTCTGTCTCCCTCAGAGACACCACTCTGTCTCCCTCAGAGACACCACTCTGTCTCCCTCAGAGACACCACTCTGTCTCCCTCAGAGACACCACTCTGTCTCCCTCAGAGACACCACTCTGCCTCCCTCAGAGACACCACTCTGTCTCCCTCAGAGACACCACTCTGTCTCCCTCAGAGACACCACTCTGCCTCCATCCCTTAGAGACACCACTCTGTCTCCCTCAGAGACACCACTCTGTCTCCCTCAGAGACACCACTCTGTCTCCCTCAGAGACACCACTCTGTCTCCCTCAGAGACACCACTCTGCCTCCCTCAGAGACACCACTCTGCCTCCATCCCTTAGAGACACCACTCTGTCTCCCTCAGAGACACCACTCTGTCTCCCTCAGAGACACCACTCTGCCTCCCTCAGAGACACCACTCTGCCTCCCTCCCTTAGAGATACCACTCTGCCTCCATCCCTTAGAGACACCACTCTGCCTCCTTCCCTCAGAGACACCACTCTGCCTCTCTCCCTTAGAGACACCACTCTGCCACTCTCCCTCAGAGACACCACTCTGCCTCCTTCCCTCAGAGACACCACTCTGCCTCTCTCCCTTAGAGATACCACTCTGCCTCCATCCCTTAGAGACACCACTCTGCCTCCTTCCCTCAGAGACACCACTCTGCCTCCATCCCTCAGAGACACCACTCTGCCTCCATCCCTTAGAGACACCACTCTGCCTCCCTCAGAGATACCACTCTGCCTCCATCCCTTAGAGATACCACTCTGCCTCCATCCCTTAGAGACACCACTCTGCCTCCCTCAGAGACACCACTCTGCCTCCATCCCTTAGAGATACCACTCTGCCTCCATCCCTTAGAGACACCACTCTGCCTCCTTCCCTCAGAGACACCACTCTGCCTCCTTCCCTCAGAGACACCACTCTGCCTCCTTCCCTCAGAGACACCACTCTGCCTCCCTCCCTTAGAGATACCACTCTGCCTCCCTCAGAGACACCACTCTACCTCTATCCCTTAGAGACACCACTCTGCTCCATGCCTCAGAGACACCACTCTGCCTCTCTCCCTTAGAGACACCACTCTGCCTCTCTCCCTTAGAGACACCACTCTGTCTCTCTCCCTTAGAGACACCACTCTGCCTCTCTCCCTTAGAGACACCACTCTGCCTCTCTCCCTTAGAGACACCACTCTGCCTCCCTCAGCGACACCACGATGCCTCTCTGCCTTAGAGACACCACTCTGCCTCTCTCCCTCAGAGACACCACTCTCACACCCCACAGAGCATCAACAACACAGCAGGAATGTTTTCCCCAGTGTCCAAAACTCATCAAGCCTTCCTCCGCCTTCCTTCACCTTTTACCCTTGCTTAGCTAGCTCCAATAACATTACTGCCAACAAAACTGCTGCAATACAATGTCCCTTCCTTACCCCGTATGTCACTTTTTGTTGTATATTGTAGCATTAGTTTAGGCTGAGCACATATGGTTGATTGTCATGTTCCTGTTTATAATTTTAGCATCATAGTGTGAGAAGACAAACCCCTACAGTAACAGTTTGACCGCATGCAGGAGTCTGAAATTAGGCTTTTTAGATACAATGGGAAGGTAAGGTAGAGAAACTTTTGTCTTCCAGTTCACATGTCCTCAGCAACCCTTTCATAATGCATTTCATAATGCATGAAGCATTGTGTTTGTTTATTCAATATTAATTTAATAAAGTTGGGTTCATGCGTGGCAGACTTTGGGAATACATTGAGGCTGTCTGAAATGACACCCTATTCCCTATAGCCTATGAGGATCTGGCCAACAGTAGTGCACTACATACTACAGGGGTTAGGTTGCGATCTTGGACACTGCCTGAGCATGTTGTGGCCCTGTGTCCTCACCAGGTCCAAGAAGTTAATGACCTTTGTGGAGAGCTGTCTGGTGAAGAACTACCTCCATCGTCCCGCTACAGAAACCCTCCTAAGGCACTCGTTCATCAAAGACCTGCCCAACGAACGACAGGTCCGCATCATGCTCAAAGACCACCTGGACAGAACCAGGAAGAAGAGAGATAAAGGTGAGGCCATGTTGTCATTACAGGATAGCAGAGATCACCTAGTGTCACTCAACAGTTGCTGAGACTGGCACGCAAGCTTTAGTGCTGTATGATACTTTGCACTGCCAACAACCATGGGGTGCCTTTTTGGCCTTGTTATTCTTAGTCATACTGGCAGCGACAGTTAAAGTGGCAGTAAAAAGGCATTTTGATCCTCAATCCTTTCCTAGTGTTTAATTCCTCTAAGCCTAGTGAGAGGCTACTGTATTACTGTCATCAGCTTGACAGGTTCTATTATCCACTGGTAATGTGGTGGCTATTGGGTTTAGAGGCAGAAGCAGGACTGCTTCTTGTCAGCCTCTCACAGTGAGACTGCACACTCGTGTCATGTGAGAGGAATGCGCCCTCAGAGGAGGCCGTGTTTAATCATCTCCCAGACTGCACCACACCATCAGCGACCTCCCTCCCTCCGTCTTCCTCCTCACGCCACATAATGACATCGTCTCCCTGAGCCCACAGAAACTCTAGGCTTCGACCTCGAAAGCGAAATGGCGGTTTCCTAGGCCTCGTGCCGTTCGTTGGTTGGTTGGCGTTCTGCTTAACTGTTCAGACAGACAGTGAAATGACCTTTTAGAGCAGAACCAAACCTTTAGTGAGAGCGAATGAGACGCTGATAGCGGCGGCTCCAAACACAGCAGAAACACTCAGTCGTTACCCTGTTTTCATAACCTACTAAAGTTTGACTGGGAATTAGAAACAGATGCCCATTTTCTTTGGCCAGCCCACTCTTTCCTCTCCTTCCTCTCTCGCTCTCTCTCTCTCTCTCTCTCTCTCATTCTCTATATCCCTCGCTTCCCGTCTCTCCCTTCCTCTCTTTCTCTCTCTCTCTCTCTCTCCCTCTCTCTCTATCTCTTTCTCTCTCTCTTTCTCTCTCTCTTTCTCTCTCTCTGTCATAATCTCTCTCATTCTTATTCTTTCTCAGTGTAATTCACAAACACTTGTGAGGGTTCAGAAGGAAGAATGAGCGTAATTTAACATGCTGAACTATTTAGTCATTTTGACAAGCGTTTTGGAATGGAATCCAGCTGAAGAAAAGGAAGTGAGACTGTTCATGACTAGTTTTAGTTCCATGTGGGTAAACTGCAGGAGACACCTGGAGAGGAGACATTGGGTTGTTTTACTGTAATTGATGTTTTCCCTGCTTAGATGGTGAGAGAGGAGGAACTAGCTGACTGTGGGAAAGTTACAGTATGTGTGAGCCTGTTGTACTGTACAGAATAACCACCTCGTTGTTCATCCTTGTATATACAGTGCTTTCGGAAGGTATTCAGACCCAAATTCTTATTTACAATGATGGCCTACCCCGGCCAAACCCGGACAACGCTGGGCCAATTGTGTGCCTCGCTATGGGACTCGCAGTCACGGCTGGATGTGATACAGCGTGGATTCTGAATTGACGCTTGAGATGACGCACTGACGCACTGAGACGCAGTGCCTTAAACCGCTGCGCCACTCTTCTTGGGTATGACGCTACAAGCTTGGCACACCAGTATTTGGGGAGTTTCTCCCATTTTTCTCTGCAGATCCTCTCAAGCTCTGTCAGGTTGGATGGGGAGCGTTGCTGCACAGCTATTTTCAGGTGTCTCCAGAGGTGTTCGATCCGGGCTCTGGCTGAGCCACTCAAGGACATTCAGAGACTCGTCTCGAAGCCACTGCTGTGTTGTCTTGGCTGAGTGCTTAGGGTCGTTGTCCTGTTGGAAGATGAACCTTCGCCCCAGTCTGAGGTCCTGAGCACGCTGAAGCAGGTTTTCATCAAGGATCTCTCTGTACATTGCTCCGTTAATCTTTGCCTCGATCCTGACAAGTCTCCCAGTCCCTGCCGCTGAAAAACATCCCCACAGCATGATGCTGCCACCACCATGCTTCACCGTAGGGATGGTGCCAGGTTTCCCCCAGACGTGGCGCTTGGCATTCAGGCCAAAGAGTTCAATCTTGGTTTCATCAGACCAGAGAATATGTTTTCTCATGGTCTGAGAGTCTTTAGGTGCCTTTTGGCAAACTCCTAGTGGCTATCATTTGCCTTTTCTGTGGAGTGGCTTCCATCTGGCCACTCTACCATAAAGGCCTGATTGGTGGAGTGATGCAGAGATGGTTTTCTTTCTGGAAGGTTCTCCCATCTCCACAGAGGAACTCTAGAGCTCTGTCAGAGGGACCATCAGGTTCTTGGTCACCTCCCTGACCAAGGCCCTTCTCCCCCGATTGCTCAATTTGGCCAGCTCTAGGAAGAGTTTTGGTGGTTCAAAACTATGGTTCTTATATTGAAAAATGATGGAGGCTACTGTGTTATTGTGGACCTTCTATGCTGCAGACATTTTTTGGTACCCTTTCCCAGATCTGTGCCTCAACACAATCGTGTCTTGTAGCTATACGGACAATTCCTTCGACCTCATGGCTTGGTTTTTGCTCTGACATGCACTGTCAACTGTGGGACCTTATAGACAGGTGTGTGCCTTTCCAAATCATGTCCAATCAATTGAATTTACCACATGTGGACTCCAATCAAGTTGTAGAAACATCTCAAGGATGATCAATGGAAACAGGATGCACCTGAGCTCAATTTCGAGTCTCATAGCAAAGGGTCTGAATATGTTTTGAATACATTTCCTAAATTTCTAAAAACATGTTTTTAGTTTGTCATTGTAGGGTATTGTGTGTAGATTGCTGAGGATTTTTATTTATTTACTACATTTTAAAATAAGGCTGTAACGTAACAAAATGTGGGAAAAGTCAAAGGGTCTGAATACTTTCCGTAGGCACTGTATAGTTATGTGCATAATGTACTGTATCATTGAGATTGCATGCATCCCTCATGTCTAAAATATACTCTGGTCACATGTTGTCCACAGAGAGCCCAGAGTATGAATACAGCGGCAGTGAGGATGAGGAGGAGGAGATTAACGAAGAGGAAGGTGAACCCAGGTATGATGACACAGCGTTAACAAAGTAAAGAAGGCCAAACACTAGCTCTGGCGTCACGCCTGGGTCCATCGAACAGCCAGCTGATCCCCTCTGTGAAGCTAGTCCATGCTCTACTGGGTCCATTGAACAGCCAGCTGACTCCATCTGTGAAGCTAGAGTCCAAGCTCTACTGGCTCCATCGAACAGCCAGCTGACCCCCTCTGTGAAGCTAGAGTCCAAGCTCTACTGGCTCCATCGAACAGCCAGCTGACCCCCTCTGTGAAGCTAGAGTCCAAGCTCTACTGGCTCCATCGAACAGCCAGCTGACCCCCTCTGTGAAGCTAGAGTCCAAGCTCTACTGGGTCCATCGAACAGCCAGCTGATCCCCTCTATGAAGCTAGAGTCCAAGCTCTACTGGGTACATCGAACAGCCAGCTGACCCCCTCTGTGAAGCTAGAGTCCAAGCTCTACTGGGTCCATCGAACAGCCAGCTGACCCCCTCTGTGAAGCTAGAGTCCAAGCTCTACTGGGTCCATCGAACAGTCAGCTGACCCCCTCTGTGAAGCTAGAGTCCAAGCTCTACTGGGTCCATCGAACAGCCAGCTGACCCCCTCTGTGAAGCTAGAGTCCAAGCTCTACTGGGTCCATCAAACAGTCAGCTGACCCCCTCTGTGAAGCTAGAGTCCAAGCTCTACTGGGTACATCGAACAGCCAGCTGATCCCCTCTGTGAAGCTAGAGTTCAAGCTCTACTGGGTCCATCGAACAGCCAGCTGACCCCCTCTGTGAAGCTAGAGTCCATGCTCTACTGGGTCCATCAAACAGCCAGCTGACCCCCTCTGTGAAGCTAGAGTCCAAGCTCTACTGGGTCCATCGAACAGCCAGCTGACCCCCTCTGTGAAGCTAGAGTCCAAGCTCTACTGGGTCCATCGAACAGCCAGCTGACCCCCTCTGTGAAGCTAGAGTCCATGCTCTACTGGGTCCATCAAACAGCCAGCTGACCCCCTCTGTGAAGCTAGAGTCCAAGCTCTACTGGGTCCATCGAACAGCCAGCTGATCCCCTCTATGAAGTCCAAGCTCTACTGTTTATGTAATGCAGGCCTGAGAACTGTCATAGAGGATATTCGTCTGAGAGTGCACAATGTGTGAACGCATGGGGTTGTCAATGAAGACACCAGATGCTCTGCTTCTTTTCGCTTAGCTGGACAGGGCGCCATATGGCAGTGACTATAAAAATATATATTTTCTGCTGTGGACAGTACAGTATGTGTCCCTGTGTATCCCAGTCCGTATATACCCCCAAGTGTGTGTGTGTGTGTGTGTGCGTGCGTGCGTGCGTGCGTGCGTGTGTGCGTGTGTGTGTGTACTCCTAGCAATAAATCCATGTGCCTCCTCACTCCTCCTGCCCATCACTGACTCTGTGCCCTGCTCTTCGGCTACCCTCTCTGTCCTATCACTCTAGCTCCATAGTGAACCTGCCGGGGGAGTCCACTCTGAGAAGAGAGTTCCTGCGTCTGCAGCAGGAGAACAAGAACTGGTCAGAAGCCCAGCGACAGCAGCAGGTCCTGCAGCAGCAGCTCAAGGACCAGGAGAGGTACAAACAGCAGCTGCTGGCCGAGAGGCAGAAGAGGATCCACCAGCAGAAGGAGCAGCGCAGGAGGCTGGAGGACGTGAGAGACACTCTTTAGTTGAAACACTCCTCTCAGCAGCCGTCTCCAACAGAGCAGCAGAGCCAAATGCCTGCTGCCCAGCCAGCAAATGAGCTTGGCTGGCTAGAGATTTGGCGGGCTTTCTCTCTATTTCTCTCTCTCTTTCTCTCTCCTGTTGTTTGTTTGGCTCAAATGAGAAGGACTGTTTAGTGTTGAACAAACCAAATAATTGTCTTATAGAACAATATAGAGTATTTTGTTGTTTTTTCCAAATACGGAGGGATTGCGTTCAGGAGTGATGCTCCTGTGTGGTTTGCTTTGCACAAAAGACAAATAACGTATGTCGTATTAGATCTGAATGCACAGAAATGGTATGTTCTGTAGTGTTTGCTGTTGATGTATAGTGGCGTACAGATGGCTAGAAAGTGATGTCATGTGCCGTGTTGGACTGTGATGTCTCACTGACTATTTGCAGAGAAAACATTCTGTTGTGTTGAATGAAGTTGAGGTAAAACCATCTTCAGTGGCGTTGTGGTGTTGTTGTTGTGTTACAGCAACAGAGGAAGCAGCTGCAGGATTCTGGGTTCCAATGGCCAGAGCTACAGGAGATGCTATGGAGGCAGGAGACTGAAGCTAATGACAGAGGTCTATTGGATGAGAGGAACAAGAGAAGTGACAAGAGACAGGTAGCTGGTAAATTTTACCCCCGTCAAAAGCACAATGCTCTAAGTAGTAGACCCCCTACCTGCTTAATTCTTATCTGCCCACATTGCTCCACGTGATAGGCAGAAGCCCAAAAAGTTTGTACCGATTAGATGGTCTTTTGTACCCAATACCTGAGGAGGATTCTGAATATTTTGATTCCTGTGTAATAACACTGTATTAGTTGTTTCCCTGTAAGTAGTCTGCTAGAAGCTGTAAGGTCCTGGAATTCAGACGGCATCGTCATGGGCTAATATGATCTAGATTCTACAGTCTCGGGAGACATTTTAGGTCCATACATAATCTGTGTCTGAAGTCTGAACATTTTAACATGGTTGTGTCTCATAACACATTACATAACACTGTTCAGTGGGACAGGACCCACTTTGTTTAGTCAGTTAACTGCTCTGAAAGATTCCTTGTGACAAGGTCAATGCATTTTTAATCCAGGTGCAAGTTAACATTTTATACATGTTCCTCTACAAAAACTGCTTATATGCATTTGGAATGAAAGGTGTTGACACAGCACTTCCACCTGTTTCAGTTTTCAGCCCATTGGTGATTAAATCCACCAAGCTAGCATTTAAATCCACTGATGGTTGGAAACTCTATGGAAGATCACAGAAAGAAATTGCCTGTGGGACCATCCTGAAAGAAAATAATGAAATGACTCCCCCTTTTTCTGCTGTGTTAACATTTCCCATGATTTGAAGTTGGAGCTAGGCTGAGCGCCATGGCGAGAAGTCAGTGACAATTACAGCATCCTATAGCCAAGGTAGAGGGAACTGTCATGTCGTTCTGAGAACTTTAATTAGTCTGTTTAATTCAAACACTCGGTTAATTAATCTCTCACAGTTCGCTGGCTCTGAATGAGCCACACCTGCCTGACTGCAGAACAGAACAGTAGATGAAATGGCAATAGGTGTGGGTTTATTGCAGGCATCATTAAGGTGTTCAGAAGGATAATTGCGGTGTTCAGAGGGATCATTGAGGTGTTCAGAGGGATCATTGAGGTGTTCAGAGGGATCATTGAGGTGTTCAGAGGGATCATTGAGGTGTTCAGAGGGATCATTAAGGTGTTCAGAGGGATCATTGAGGTGTTCAGAGGGATCATTAAGGTGTTCAGAGGGATCATCGAGGTGTTCAGAGGGATCATTAAGGTGTTCAGAGGGATCATTGAGGTGTTCAGAGGGATCATCGAGTTGTTCAGAGGGATCATCGAGGTGTTCAGAGGGATCATTGAGGTGTTCAGAGGGATCATTGAGGTGTTCAGAGGGATCATTAAGGTGTTCAGAGGGATCACCGAGGTGTTCAGAGGGATCATTAAGGTGTTCAGAGGGATCATTAAGGTGTGAGGTGGTTTGGAGTCTGTGCACCGCACCATGAGCTGAGCAATAGCCCCTGAATCATGATCCATGCTGTATACATTATGTGTCTCAAATAGTACCCTTTTCCCTGTATTCCCTATTCCCCAAGGGTCTCTGGTCAAAAGTAGTGCATTATATAGGAAATAGGGTACCATTTGGGACTTAGACTATGTGTGTAAGTTGACGGGCTCCATGCATGTGTTTCTCTTGGTGAGTGCAATGCAGAAGGCAGTTCTAATGAGTTTAGGCAGAATCTTGGAAAGTGGCCCGGCTACTAATTTATTCCAGATGGTCAGTAGGGCTGATTGCCTGGCTGTGATGCTCTCTCTCCTCCTGTCTGCCTGTCTGTGTTGATCTCTCTCCTCCTGTCTGCCTGTCTGTGTTGCTCTCTCTCCTCCTGTCTCCCTGTCTGTGTTGATCTCTCTCCTCCTGTCTGCCTGTCTGTGTTGATCTCTCTCCTCCTGTCTGCCTGTCTGTGTTGCTCTCTCTCCTCCTGTCTGCCTGTCTGTGTTGATCTCTCTCCTCCTGTCTGCCTGTCTGTGTTGATCTCTCTCCTCCTGTCTGCCTGTCTGTGTTGCTCTCTCTCCTCCTGTCTGCCTGTCTGTGTTGCTCTCTCTCCTCCTGTCTGCCTGTCTGTGTTGCTCTCTCTCCTCCTGTCTGCCTGTCTGTGTTGCTCTCTCCTCCTGTCTGCCTGTCTGTGTTGATCTCTCTCCTCCTGTCTGCCTGTCTGTGCTGCTCTGTCCTCCTGTCTGCCTGTCTGTGTTGCTCTCGCTCCTCCTGTCTGCCTGTCTGTGTTGATCTCTCTCCTCCTGTCTGCCTGTCTGTGCTGCTCTCTCCTCCTGTCTGCCTGTCTGTGTTGCTCTCTCTCCTCCTGTCTGCCTGTCTGTGCTGCTCTCTCTCCTCCTGTCTGCCTGTCTGTGTTGCTCTCTCTCCTCCTGTCTGCCTGTCTGTGTTGCTCTCTCCTCCTGTCTGCCTGTCTGTGCTGCTCTCTCTCCTCCTGTCTGCCTGTCTGTGCTGCTCTCTCTCCTCCTGTCTGCCTGTCTGTGTTGCTCTCTCTCCTCCTGTCTGCCTGTCTGTGCTGCTCTCTCTCCTCCTGTCTGCCTGTCTGTGCTGCTCTTTCTCCTCCTGTCTGCCTGTCTGTGCTGCTCTCTCCTCCTGTCTGCCTGTCTGTGTTGCTCTCTCCTCCTGTCTGCCTGTCTGTGTTGATCTCTCTCCTCCTGTCTGCCTGTCTGTGCTGCTCTCTCTCCTCCTGTCTGCCTGTCTGTGCTGCTCTTTCTCCTCCTGTCTGCCTGTCTGTGCTGCTCTCTCCTCCTGTCTGCCTGTATGTGTTGCTCTCTCCTCCTGTCTGCCTGTCTGTGCTGCTCTCTCTCCTCCTGTCTGCCTGTCTGTGCTGCTCTTTCTCCTCCTGTCTGCCTGTCTGTGCTGCTCTCTCCTCCTGTCTGCCTGTATGTGTTGCTCTCTCCTCCTGTCTGCCTGTATGTGTTGCTCTCTCCTCCTGTCTGCCTGTCTGTGCTGCTCTCTCTCCTCCTGTCTGCCTGTCTGTGTTGATCTCTCTCCTCCTGTCTGCCTGTCTGTGTTGCTCTTTCTCCTCCTGTCTGCCTGTCTGTGCTGCTCTCTCTCCTCCTGTCTGCCTGTCTGTGTTGCTCTCTCCTCCTGTCTGCCTGTCTGTGTTGCTCTCTCCTCCTGTCTGCCTGTCTGTGCTGCTCTCTCCTCCTGTCTGCCTGTATGTGCTGTAGCTTACATGGGCTTCTGCCTCCTCATCCTCATCCTCAGTGTGTACCATTTAACATGATCTGGAGAAGGTTTTTAACCCATTCTGTGTTAACCCAGGGGGAAGAACTCCTTGCACACTTTTGATTCTGTCACGTACTCTATCAGGGCCTTTGAGAGTCATGTGGACTGATTTTCATGGTTAAATATTTAAAAGAGGAGGGTTAAGAGCCTTATGCAAGTCAGCTAGACACTGAATATTTTAGTTTTTTTTACCAGGATTCAGTCTTTGGATTTCCGAAGTCAGAAACCTTGACGTTATCAAATGTTTTTTTCTCTCTCGTTGAATGTTAGGTGGAGTATCGTGGCAGACGGAGGGTTGATGTCGGAGGAAGGCCTGCAGGTCCTGTAGCTGAACAGGTAATAATTGCTTTCTGATTTTTCTCACTCACCAACATGGAACAGAATGCATCAAACCCTACCAGGAAATTACTTCAGTTTGTATGAAAGACATGGGTGGTTATTGAATTGAAATGTTTTGGCTTGGATGTTGTGCCTTAGTCTAAGGGACATATTATGACTGGTTCTGCATGAAACAGAATGTGAGGACATCGGTGTGTCAGGAGTATTCAATGAGGGAGTGGAGAAAATCGAATGGTGAAAAATTCAATGTTTAGACTATCCTGGCTGATTTCAAGTTCAAGACCTTGTTGCTATCTCAGAGTATATTATGGCTCCACTTCCACAGCTCCTGTTAAATAATTCCTCTCATGCTATCCCACACTTAGCATGGGGAGCTAAAGGCCACATTCTCTAAAGATCTCTAAGGATGATAGATGCTAGGCTAACTGAAAACACAGTCAACCCTGCGTACTCAAGGGCAACATAAAAGACTATGCGCTGTAATATACTGTAGAAGAGAACACATAAGAAAGGCTCTGTTGGACTTTTAATCCGTAAGGAGCCTTGTGCTAAAAGGTGTCATTTGCTTTAAAAGGCAAAGTTGCATCTAAAGGAATTCACAGGAGGAACCCTGTTTTTGGAACGTCGGACAAACTGTTTGTTATATGGATGGAAGTGTAACTCCCTACCGTGATGCAAAGAAAAATATGTTTGAAAATCAATGAAAGGGAATGTTTAGGCTCACAACGCAACGTAGGGAGAATTAAACAATGCATTCAAGTTTGTTTGTCCCTTGAGTATGGATTCCAGTCTCCTTGTTGGCTTGAGAAGGCCACTGCTGTGCCTAACAGCCATAAATCTAATAGATGATTTATGTATATCCTCATCGTGATCATTAGTCTTGATCCTTATGATAGAATTCCATGGTTTGTGTTTAGCCTTTAAATAGCGTGTGGTGCTTGGAGAAAAATGCTCTCATCATGTCTGTCAACACGGGTTAAAGAGAGTTTAAATGCCTAATTACATAAAGGGGCTTTTTGTTTCTCATTTAATCTGATTAAGCAAATAAAATGAAAAAGGATGTTGAACTCATCATGAATCATAGATGAAAAACATCCAAGCTTATATGAGATTACAGATGTTGAATTGATTTAACTCAACTTCTCTTTCTCTCTCTTTAGTCTTCATGTCAGTGTGACCTCCTTGTAACCACTTCCAACGAGGAATATACACTGTTAAAAAATAAAGGTTGAAGTTGGAACCAAATAAGGTTCTTCAGAGCGATGCCATGGGGTAACCATTTTAGGTTATCTGAAGAACCTTAAATGGGATGGTTCTTTGAGGAACCATAAAAAAATCCATGTAGAAACCAAAAACAGAAATGTTTTGGCACTCCAGGACCAGAATTGGATAGCCCTGCTGTAGGGTGTTGAGCGTTCTTTGCATATTTCCCAGGGTGCCTGTCGAGTTAATTTTAGAGTTACCAGTACTACCCATGACTGTGTTTACTAGTGACATGGTTGTAGCATTCATTCATTTTCAGTCCTGTGGCCTTCACCAAGTCAGATTTTTAGTGAATATGTTATCATTGAAATTAAATTATTTAAGACAATACAATACATATTTCATGGGGCCTTATTTTGAGAGTTTTACCCTTATACCCTGGCCTGAAAATCATAGTTTACGGGCCACATCAGGCCTGCACGTCACATTATGCTGGCTTGCAAAGTGATGTGTAATTCCTATTGGAATCCATCCAGAGTTAGGATATCCAACATTTGGAATTTGTATTCACCTTCAACTTGTGCTCAGAATGACTGTCAGGGTTAGGAGACTACCTAAAGCATCTTAACTGGATCAACCATTTCAATAACAGGTGCAACACTAGAAATGTTACACTGCAAAATCAACACTAGTCAACACTGGTCAAGTTGCTGTGTGCTATAAAAGGCACACATCAGCAGGTTTCCATACATTTCAATAACCTTTTAGAATTCTGAAGAAGCATAGATGCCACGTCAAGAACCCCCAACTGAGCTCAAAGGTTCTTAACTTGGCAAGAGTTTTCCAAGGAACCTTAAGAGCTGAGGAAGAACCTTTTTTTCAGTGTACTTTGGGGAAATGTCTGCTGTGTGTGTGTGTGTGTGTGTGTGTGTGTGTGTGTGTGTGTGTGTGTGTGTGTGTGTGTGTGTGTGTGTGTGTGTGTGTGTGTGTGTGTGTGTGTGTGTGTGTGTGTGTGTGTGTGTGTGTGTGTGTGTGTGTGTGTGTGTGTGTTTGCCTGTGTGCTTCTTGCGGGTGTGTGTGTGTGTGTGTTTGCCTGTGTGCTTCTTGCGGGTGTGTGTGTGTGTGCTTGCCTGTGTGCTTCTTGCGGGTGTGTGTGTGCTTGCCTGTGTGCTTCTTGCGGGTGTGTGTGTGTGTGCTTGCCTGTGTGCTTCTTGCGGGTGTGCGTGTGTGTGCTTTAAATGTGTGCTGATCATAATGCCTGGGAGTGCCCCTCCTGAAATAATACCTCCTCCAGTTCTGAAGTCTGGATAGATTTAAGCCTCTCTACAGTATTAGTTTCAATGAGAAGCTGCATGGTCAGGACCTGCTAGCTACAGTAGAGGATCCTGCAGGGTCAGGGTCTGCTATCTACAGTAGAGGATCCTGCAGGGTCAGGGTCTGCTAGCTGCAGTAGAGGATCCTGCAGGGTCAGGGTCTGCTATCTACAGTAGAGGATTCTGCAGGGTCAGGGTCTGCTAGCTGCAGTAGAGGATCCTGCAGGGTCAGGGCCTGCTAGCTACAGTAGAGGATCCTGCAGGACCTGCTAGCTACAGTAGAGGATCCTGTAGGGTCTACTAGCTACAGTAGAGGATCCTGTAGGGTCTGCTAGCTACAGTAGAGTCTCCTGCAGAGTCTGCTAGCTACAGTTGAGTCTCCTACAGGGCTAGGGTTTTATAGATACAGTAGAGTCTCCTGCAGGGTCTGTTAGCTACAGTAGAGGATCCTGCAGGGCCAGGGTTTGCTAGATACAGTAGAGTTTCCTGCAGGGCCAGGGTTTGATAGATACAGTAGAGTTTCCTGCAGGGCCAGGGTTTGATAGATACAGTAGAGTCTCCTGCAGGTTCTGCTAGCTACAGTAGAGGATCCTGCAGGGCCAGGGTCTGCTAGCTACAAAGAGTCTCCCGAAGGGTCTGCTAGCTACAGTAGAGGCTCCTGGAGGGTCTGATAGCTACAGTAGAGGCTCCTGGAGAGTCTGATAGCTAATGTAGAGGCTCCCGAAGGGTCTGCTAGTTACACTAGAGTCTCCCGAAGGGTCTGCTAACTACAGTAGAGGCTCCTGGAGGATCTGCTAGCTACATTAGTGTCTCCCGAGGCTCTGCCAGCTACAGTAGAGGCTCCCGGAAGGTCTGCTAGCTACAGTAGAGGCTCCTGGAGGGGCTGCTAGCTACTGTAGTCTCCTGCAGGGGCTGCTTGCTACTGTAGATGCTCCATTGAAAGCAGCCGTTTCCAGGCTGTAGCGTTGGCCACATGGCTCTGTTATCTATCTGTTTGGGGGCAGTACTGCAGGCCCGGGATGAGGCTTCAGAACGTCAGTGTCCTATGTTTGTCTCTATCGTTGTGTAGAGGAGGACCGAGCCTCCACCTCCACATCCTCATCCTCAGCAGCAGCCCCAGCAGCAGCAGGGTAAAAAGTTCCACCGCACGCTGCCCAAAGACCAGACGCAGCTGCTTTCACTTCAGCACGACCACAGGCACAAAAAGAGGGAGCCCCACAAGGCTGCTAGCGCCACGCATAACTGCCCCGCAGATAGCCAGCGCAAAGTGGTAAAGTCCCCTGACCCTCCCCTTTGTCCCACTCCCCCTGTCTCCCTCAGCCCCCCTCCCCGCTACCTCTCTCTGTCCCACTGCCCTGTCTCTCTGTCTGTCCCACTGGACTTTATATCTCTCTGTCTGTCCCACTGCCCTGTCTGTCTCTCTGTCTGTCCCACGGCTCCTGTCTGTCTCTTTGTTTGTCTCACTGCCTCTGTCTCTGTCTGTCCCACTGCCCTGTATGTCTCTCTGTCTGACCCACCTTCCTATTTGTCTCTCTGTCTGTACCACTGCTCCTGTCTGTCTCTATGTCTGTCCCACTGACATGTCTGTTTCTCTGTCTTTTCCACTGACATGTCTGTTTCTCTGTCTTTTCCACTGACATGTCTGTTTCTCTGTCTGTCCCACTGACATGTCTGTTTCTCTGTCTATCTCACTGCCCTGTCTCTCTGTCTATCTCACTGCCCTCTGTTTCTCTGTCTGTCCCACTGACATGTCTGTTTCTCTGTCTATCTCACTGCCCTGTCTCTCTGTCTATCTCACTGCCCTCTGTTTCTATGTCAGTCCCACTGCCCTGTCTGTCTCTGTGTCTGTCCCACTGCCATGTCTGTGTCTATGTCTGTCCCACTGCCCTGTCTGTCTCTCTGTCTGTCCCACTTCCCTGTCTGTCTCTCTGTCCAGCATTGTGTTTGTTTTGGTGGTCATTCATGTCTGATATCCAAGTGTCTCCGTTTTGGGTTATTAGTGAAATTTGATTTTCCAGTATGCTGTAATACTGTCTGACTCCAGTGTCCAGGTGTCAGGTTCTGACTGCTCTTCCATGTTGCTCAGATGGAGATGGACAGGGTGAAGGTTTCTGACTGCTCTTCCATGTTGCTCAGATGGAGATGGACAGGGTGAAGGTTTCTGACTGCTCTTTCGTGTTGCTCAGATGGAGATGGACAGGGTAAAGGTTTCTGACTGCTCTTTCATGTTGCTCAGATGGAGATGGGCAGGGTGAAGGTTTCTGACTGCTCTTCCATGTTGCTCAGATGGAGATGGACAGGGTGAAGGTTTCTGACAGCTCTTCCATGTTGCTCAGATGGAGATGGACAGGGTGAAGGTTTCTGACTGCTCTTCCATGTTGCTCAGATGGAGATGGACAGGGTGAAGGTTTCTGACTGCTCTTCCATGTTGCTCAGATGGAGATGGACAGGGTGAAGGTTTCTGACTGCTCTTTCATGTTACTCAGATGGAGATGGACAGGGTGAAGGTTTCTGACTGCTCTTCCATGTTGCTCAGATGGAGATGGACAGGGTGAAGGTTTCTGACTGCTCTTTCATGTTGCTCAGATGGAGATGGACAGGGTGAAGGTTTCTGACTGCTCTTTCATGTTGCTCAGATGGAGATGGACAGGGTGAAGGTTTCTGACTGCTCTTTCATGTTGCTCAGATGGAGATGGACAGGGTGAAGGTTTCTGACTGCTCTTTCATGTTGCTCAGATGGAGATGGACAGGGTGAAGGTTTCTGACAGCTGTCAGGCCAACCTGAACAGAGTGCTGACTGGGATGCCCCTCCCCCTGCGTGTCCATACCAGACTGAGCTCTGGGAGCAGCTCCAGCCCCTGTACCCCTGCCACGCAGAGGGCTGCCATACAACAGGTAACGTAGCCCCACCCCCGTCCTGAAACCAGGGTACCCTAACTCCACCAATCAATTAAATCAATCAATATCTTTATTTGCCCCAGTTTGGAAAATCATTATGTAGCTACAGTAGGCATATACAAAATGTACTTACAGTGTACATTACATACATACTTACAACATTAACACAGTTATTTTAAAGAAGCTGCCAAACATATTCGAAGTAAAGGGTTAGCACACACTTCCGAGAATAGGCATTGCCTCTCTTTATCAGTCACTGTGAATTTAAGATGACAAATCTCTGTAAATGTCATTCTGTTTCTGTTTATTATGAAGTTACAAGACCTCTTGCAAGACCCTATTGAACAATCAAATGTGTGTCATGGCTTTCAAAATATATTTTGATCATTGCAACATATTTTGTACTCTCCTACAGTTTGTGTCAGCTGTTCTGTTGGGAAGGTACAGATGTAGGATCTTAATTTTACCTATATTGTCACAGCACAAATAATCCTGCAGTAACAGGATTTGAACATTCAGTTCAGCTGGCAAAAAAATATGCTACATGAAAAGTGCAATACTGTTAAAGTTGCGGAATGCAGAAATCACTCCACATTTTCCTGGTTGCTAAAATTATAATAGTTTGCCTAATTTTAGTTTATGTGACAAAATAAGTTAGTATAGTACAGAGAGTCATTGTACCATCTAAACCGCTGTGAAATATACACATGGCATGGCAAGGTATGTGGACACCCTTTCAAATTAGTGGATTCGGCTATTTCAGCCACACCCGTTGCTGAAGCTCAGTGACATTGTAATAGGATTCTACCTTTCCAACAAGTCAGTTTGTCAAATTTCTGCCCTGCTAGAGCTGCCCCGGTCAACTGTAAGTGTGGTTATTTTGAAGTGGAAATGTCTGGGAGCAACAATGGCTCAGCCGCAAAGTGGTAGGCCACACAATCTCACAGAACAGGACCTCCGAGTACTGAAGCACGTAGCGCGTAAAAATCATCTGTCCTCGGTTGCAAACCCCACTACCGAGTTCCAAACTGCCCCTGGAAGCAACATCAGCACAAGAACTGTTCGTTGGGAGCTTCATGAAATGGGTTTCCATGGCCGAGCAGCCACACACAAGTGTAACGGATGTGAAATGGCTAGCTAGGTAGCGGTGGTGCGCACTAGCAGCCTTTCAGTCGGTGACGTCACTTGCTCTGAAACCTTGAAGTAGTGGTTCCCCTTGCTCTGCAAGGGCCGTGGCTTTTGTGGAGCGGTGGGTAACGATGCTTCGTGGGTGTCAGTTGTTGATGTGTGCAGAGGGTCCCTGGTTCACGCGAGGGGACGGACTAAAGTTAAACTGTTACATTGGTGCCGTGACCCGGATCACTGGTTGCTGCGGAAAAGGAGGAAGTCGAAAGGGGGGTGAATGTACGAGGGGCGAGGGGACGGACTGAAGTTAAACTGTTACACAAGCCCTTAGATCACCATGCGCAATGCCAAGCGCCGCCATTGGATTCTGGAGCAGTGGAAACGCATTCTCTGGACTAATTTTTTTAACGTGTCTGGCTCTGGCGTTCCGCTAGCGGAACTCCTCCCACATTCCACTGAAAAGGCAGAGCGCGAAATTCAAAAGATATTTTTTTGAAATATTTAACTTTCACATATTAACAAGTCCAATACAGCAAATGGAAGATACACATCTTGTGAATCCAGTCAACATGTCCGATTTTTAAAATGTTTTACAGCGAAAACACCACATATATTTATGTTAGCTCACCACCAAATACAAAAAAGGACAGACATTTTTCACAGCACAGGTAGCATGCACAAAGCCAACCTAACTAACCAAGAACCAACCAAACTAACCAAGAAACAACTTCATCAGATGACAGTCTTATAACATGTTATACAATAAATCTATGTTTTGTTCGGAAAATGTGCATATTTGAGGTATAAATCAGTTTTACATTGCAGCTACAATCACAGCTACCGTCAGAAATAGAACCGAAGCAGCCAGAGTAATTACAGACACCAACGTCAAATACCTAAATACTCATCATAAAACATTTCTGAAAAATCGATGGTGTACAGCAAATTAAAGACAAACATCTTGTGAATCCAGCCAATATTTCCGATTTTTTAAGTGTTTTACAGTGAAAACACAATATAGCATTATATTAGCTAACTACAATAGCCTACCACACTACCGCATTCATTCATCGAGGCACGTTAGCGATAGCAATAGGCACGTTAGCGATAGCGAATAAACCAGCAAGATATATAATTTTTGACTAACCTTGATAAGCTTCATCAGATGACAGTCCTATAACATCAGGTTATACATACACTTATGTTTTGTTTGAAAATGTGCATATTTAGAGCTGAAATCAGTGGTTATACATTGTGCTAACGTAGCATTTGTTTCCCACAACGTCCGGATATTTTTCAGACGTTTTTTCTGGCACACATATTCTGACCAAATAACTATTCATAAACATAACTAAAATATACATGTTGTATAGGAAATGATAGATACACTAGTTCTTAATGCAATCGACGTGTTAGAATTCTAAAAAATAACTTATAACTAAAAATAAAGAAAACAGCGCCCTCTGTCCTCAACAGGTTAAACTTTGAAGTGAAGAATCTCAATTACAGTTTTGATATTATTATTTGTTTTGGTTCTGCCCAGTTGTAAATTTAAAAAATACACATGTGAACACCAAAAGTATTTTTCAAATTCAACTTATTTAACAAGAAATAGTGAATCGTGCAATGGTGCCAATATACAGTGCATTCAGAAAGTATTCAAACCCCTTCACTTTTCCCACATTTTGTTAGGTTACATCCTTATTCTAAAATGGATTTAAAAAATCCTCATCAATCTTCACATAATACCCCATAATGACAAAGCGAAAACTGTTTTTTATAAATGTTTTCACATTTTTTACAAATAAAAAATAGAATACCTTATTTACATAAGTATTCAGACCCAGCCATGAGGTCAAAAGAATTGTCCATAGAACTCCGAGACAGGATTGTGTCGAGACGCAGATCTGGGGAAGGGTACCAAAACATTTCTGCAGCCTTGAAGTTCCCCAAGAACACAGTGGCCTCCATCATTCTTAAATGGAAGAAGTTTGGAACCACCAAGACTCTTTCTAGAGCTGGCCACCCGGCCAAACTGAACAATTGGGTGAAAAGAGCCTTGATCAGGGAGTTGACCAAGAACCCATTGGTCACTCTGATTGAGCTCTAGAGTTCCTCTGTGGAGATGACAGAACCTTCCAGAAGGACAACCATCTCTGCAGCACTCCACCAATCAGGCCTTTATGGTAGAGTGGCCAGACGGAAGCTACTTCTCAGTAAAAGGCACATGACAGACCGCTTGGGAGTTTGACAAAAGGCACCTAAAGGACCCTCAGACCATGAGAAACAATATTCTCTGGTATGTCGAAACCAAGATTGAACACTGTGGCCTGAATGCCAAGTGACACGTCCGGAGGAAACCAGGCACCCCTCATCACCTTGCCAATACCATCCCTACGGTGAAGCATGGTGGTGGCAGCATCATGGTGTAGGGATATTTTTCCGTGGCAGGGACTGGGAGACAAGTCAGGATCGAGGGGAACGATGAACAGATCAAAGTACAGAGAGATGCTTGATGAAAACCTCCTCCAGACAGCTCAGACTGTGGCAAAGGTTCACCTTCCAACAGGACAACGACCCTAAGCACACAGCCAAGACAACGCAGAAGTGGCTTCAGAACAAGTCTGTGAATGTCTTTGAGTGGCCCAGCCAGAGCCCGGATTTGAACCCGATCTAACATCTCTGGAGAGACCTGAAAATAGCTGTGCAGTGACGCTCCCCATCCAACCTGACAGAGCTTGAGAGGATCTGCAGAGAAGAATGGGAGAAACTCCCCAAATGCAGGTGTGCCAAGCTTGTAGCGTCATGCCCAAGAAGACTCAGTTTTGTAGTCGCTGCCAAAGGAGGTTCAACAAAGTACTGAGTAAAGGGTCTGAATACTTTTGTAAATGTGACATTTCAGTTTTTTATTTTTAATAAATTAGCAAACATTTCTAAACCTGTTTTTGCTTTGTCATTATAGGGTATTGTGTGTAGATTGATAAGTGGGATTTTTATTTTTTTCCGAATGCACTGTATTTGACCACGTCTGTATAAATATTCTATGTGCCATCCCAGGCGTGTGCTCAGTGGTTGATTACATTGTTGTCCTTCCTTATACATTACCCAGAACCCTACAACCAAATATTTGCATAACTAACCCAAGATAGACCAGAGCCTTGTCATTTCCAATGGGAGCAAATCATAGTGGGCAGAGCCAAGCACGAGCTAGTGAGATCCTACTGGCGTGTTCTAGCATTTATTTGCATATTTTGGTTAAGGAACACCTACTCTGTGAAGTGCGCATGTGCTATAATTCAATTCGCCTTTGCACTCCTTCTAAATTGAATTTTTCTAAACTGGCAAAGGGTAAAATCTACAAAAAGCATTCCACTCTGTTTGATACAGATTCTAGTATTGGAAACAGTAAACTGTATGGGGCTCAAATGTTTCATTGATGAGAAAATTAGCAGAATGTCGGCCAAAATCCATCTCACTCCATCTTCTCCCACTGCTGTCCATTGGGCTTCCTTTCCTCACCATATTTAGTAGTGAGTGGAAACGCCAACTGAATGCTTCACATTTATACATCTAGTTAAATATCTGACTCATTGTTCTATCTGTGCAACAACTACTGCTACTACTTCCTCATTCATATTCCCCATCTTGTCTGCAGTACCTACAGTACTCAGAGGCTCTCCCAAATAGTACCTTATTACCTTTATATTCAACTTTTAACCAGGGCCCATATGATTGCATGTAATGCATGATGCAGGGAATACGGTGGCACTTGGGAGGCGACCAATGTGTCACTAAATAAAGTAACTTAACCCAGAGCTGTACGTATCCAAAAATAAATGGCCTGAACTAAACTAAGTCTCCATTTCAGAATGCCAATCTTGGCTCCAGTCGAGACGCCCCTCACAGCAGCTCTATGTCTGACATGGCCACCACTCCCATGTCTCCTACGTTTGATGGTGTCTTCTGGAACTTCCCAAGCTCTGTGGAGCACCCACCAAAGGTTGGTCAGTTACAACATCAGTTGTAACTAAAGGTTATTGTCTGTCTATCATTCTGTCTTCCGGTTGTGTGCATGTACAGCACTATATCTGTGAGGTATATGGTCTGTCTGTCTGTCTGTCTGTCTGTCTGTCTGTCTGTCTGTCTGTCTGTCTGTCTGTCAGTTGTGTGTATACAGTATCATACAGTGTTCTGTATGTGTGGTGTATATTTGGATCTGAGTGGTGTGTGTTTGTATTTGTGTGGTGTGTGTGTGTGTGGGGGGGGTGGGGAGGGGAGGGTATGTGTGTGTGTGTGTGTGTGTGTTATTGATGCGCGGGTCAGCTGTTTGTTCACCTGCACTCAGTGTTGTGTATTCATGGATGCTAAGGCAAGCCAGGCTTCCCCAAATATGATAAAATAATGTATCTTTCGTCGCTCTTTGTTTTCATAATTTTCTGTCAATTCGCAAGTGGCTGAATCTCACGAGAGAAATCATTGGAGCGAGGGAAACAGCTCCCCTCTGTCTCAGTATTTGTAGTCCATGTATCTGATGGTGTTAGGACCAAAAGAGTATAACATGTTGCTGCCGTAGCATTTGATTGATTGATGCCAGCAAGCATTTGGCCTACTTTGAATTTTTTAAATACATAAAAGAATTAGCCCATCAGCGTTGAGCTGAGCTGAGCTCAACTTTAGGTTGTCCAGGTGCATCAAAACGTTCCCCAAGAGAGGCAAGTTTGGATTTTGCTTCACACCATGTTCTGCCGTAGCTAGCTTGCTAAATCGGCTCTTTCCTTAGCAGTGGATGGAAATGGGGATTTGGACATGTGGTTTTGATTTAATTCTCTGTACAGACCAATGATTATGACAGCAATTCTGATCTAACCATAAATGAATATGTTGTGGCACTGGCCTGAGACGATTGATGCTCAATGTAGCCTAGATGTAGCCTAGTACATTCACATTAACTAGCTAGCTAACTTAGCTGGTTCGTTGTTGCTCATGCGAGGAAGTTAGGCTAGCAAGCAAGCATAGGTAGCCTACGACAACAAAACTAAAAGTGTACTGTATGACAAAGCCATAGACTGTTCTTGCCAACATGAAAGAGAGGAGGATGGCATTGGCATTCAACTAGTTTACAAGTAGGGTGAGTCAACATTTTTTGTTTTACTTGCACACACACACACACACACAAATCAGTCCCATGGACAGTCACATTACATTTCGCAACAGTGATTGCACTAAATAGTTTTTGGTATCTTTAAATTTGTTTTCAGTGTATTAAACTGAGCATATATGTAATGGCTGTCGTCCTCCTCATCTGAGGAGGAGAAGTTTGAAGGATCGGAGGACCAAGGTGCAGCGTGGCACATGTCCATAACGTTTATTTTAAAACATAAACCGAACACTATGAAATACAAAACAATAAATGTGAACATGAACGAAACCGAAACAGTACCGCGTGGCAACAAACACTCACACGGAAACAAACACCCACAAACTAAAAGTGAAACCCAGGCTACCTAAGTATGATTCTCAATCAGGGACAACGATTGACAGCTGCCTCTGAATGAGATTCATACCAGGCCGAAGTCAAAACCCCAACATAGAAAAACACACATAGACTGCCCACCCCAACTCACGCCCTGACCATACTAAATAAAGACAAAAATAAAGGAAATAAAGGTCAGAACGTGCCTCTTTGATTTGATCATGTTTAAATGGTGCTGGAATAGCGGAGACAGGGCCCCTGTTGTCCTTGTTCTGACTAGCGGTAACTCCGTGGGTCTATATCAGTAGTTGTTTAGTAAACTGTTGGAAACATTCACTTGCTTGACCATACTGCAGGTCATAACTATTTGTACATGCAATATTTGCTTTGTGGACTTCAATGGACAGATGTTACTCTCTGGTTTTGTGATGAAACAAATGTATGTAGTTGAATTTATTCTGCCACTGCGTGGCTTTTGTCTTTTTGTTGTCCGGCCTTATTGTATATCACGATGGCGTATGAACAAGTGGATTATAGAGCAAACAACGCAATTATCATAACATACTGAAGGTTGTAATATGGCTTTTTTACTGGCTTGGCTTGGCTTCCTTAGTGATTTTACCCACGCACCACTACTTCTCGCACCCAGTGTTGCCATGTCCTCGGTTTCCCTGCAAAATTGGGCTACTTTGAAAATGATGTCTCTGGTGAAAATGAATTGGTCGAGGGTTGTAGGTTTTTGGGCTAATCTGCACCGCTGCCACCATGCCATTTCTCATAAAAAATACAGTGGGCTCCAAAATTACTGGCACCCCTGCCAGTAAATTACTGGCAATGCACAAACAATACTTCAAAAAATATAAACAATATAATTATAGAGATAAACTCAAAATACCAACATGTGAGAAATACTGTACTTTATTAATGTTTCAATGGAACCCACCAAAAACATACAATTATTTAATACAAAATACATTTCACCAAAATCAAGGTTTCATAATTATTGTCACTCCTCATTTAGTACTTAGTGCCACCACCTCTGGCAAGGATAACTGCATGGTATTTTCCTGTAATGTTTGACAAGGTTAAGGAACACATTTGTAGGGATTTTGGACCATTCCTCTATGCAGATCCTTTCAAGATCCTTCACATTCTTGGGTTTGCGCTTATCAACTTCCCTCTTCAACTCAGCCCACAGGTTTTCGATTGGATTGAGGTCCGGCGACAGAGATGGCCATGGCAGAACATTGATTTTGTGGCCACAGAACAATTTCTGTGTGGATCTTGAGGTATGTTTTGGGTCATTGTCTTGTTGGAAAGTCCACATACGGCCAAGTCCCAGCCTTCTGGCAGAGGCAACCAGATTGTCAGCCAAAATTACCTGATACTTGGTGGAATTCACTATGCCATCAATCTTAACCAGTGCCTCTGGACCTCTGGAATTAAAACAGCCACAAAACATCACTGACCCCCCCTCCATATTTCACCGTGGGTATGAGGTGCCTCTCCTTGTATGCATCTCTGTTTCGACGCCAAACATGCCGACGCTGTATCTGACCAAAACTTTCAATTTTGGTCTCATCTGACCAGAGCACCTTCTTCCAATCATAATTTAAATTACGTTTGGCAAACTCCAAGCGCTTGTGTCTGTGTTTTGTTGTCATTAAGGGCTTTCTTCTGGCAACCCTTCCAAAGAGCCTGTGGTTGTGGAGGTGGCGTCTGATGGTGCTTTTTTAAACCTGGCGATCCCAAGACGCCACCAAGGCCTGCAATTCTTTCACAGTGATTCTTGGGGGTTTTGTTGCTTCTCTCACAATCCTCCTCCCTATCCTGGGGGGCAAAATACATTTACGTCATCTACCCGTGGGGTTTTCAACTGTTCCATATCTTTTGAATTTTTTTAATAATTGCCCTGAGAGTGCTCAGTGGTATATTCAATCGTTTGTGGATCTTCTTGTAGCCATTACCAGATTAACGAAGGTCTACGACCATCTGTCCCTTTTGAACTGCCAGTTATTTTCTTTTCTTCATGGTGTTGGATGACAAAGGGATATTGCATGCGTGTCACCTCATTTTTATACCCTAGTGAAAAAGGAAGTGATGTAATGGCTCTATATAGTTCCTTAACACTTAGATAAACTTAAATAATTGGAATTTAATTCCTGGTTTAATTTTGGTAGATGTTATTTACAATAATATTTAAGGGTGCCATTAATTGTGAAACGTTGATTTGGAGGACAATGATTTTTAATTAAATTTAAAAGTATTTTTCACGTTGGTATTTTTAGTTTATCTCTATAATTGTATTGTTTATATTTTTTAAGTATTTTTTGTGCATTGCCAGTCAGGGGTGCCAGTAATTTTGGAGCCCACTGTATATATTTGACTGTGACCTGCTGCTGACTGTCAGGCAGTGATTGGCTGAGTCACGTGAGCGAAAGGAGCAATAGCAGCAAGTGCACACGTTGTGACAACTTATTACCAGTTGTAGGTAGGCTATTTAGATTGTCATCATGGAGACACCTATTTCAAAACCTTATTCCTTCAAACATATTAATACACTAGAACTGATACAAATCAAGAAATAATGCAGACAAAGCAGTAGAAAACTACTTTGGGCGCACTAGAGCGCAATACATAAATCCGCTCGGAGGTCGTTTAACCTGCGTTCTAATGTTGACTGCTTAAAGGAAACGGTATCAAGCAGGGTGGTTTATGCATGCTCAGTTCTTGGGCCTCTGGGGCTGCCCGGGTGGAAATGGTAAATGCAAGTTATGGAACTTACTCACGTGATTCTTTTTATGGGGGAAAGTTGTCAATGAAACTGACATTAGGCTAATTGTGGAGAATTATACATTTGCCTCTGTTGGCCATCAAGTAGCCTATTAATGTATATGCCATTGTAGGCTACCATTTGATAGAATCAATATGTGTAAATGACGATATCACTGGAGTCATAGCAAATCAATTTATGCCACAATTTGCAGCCTTGTGTTATTATGCAATTATTAATGGACATGTTTAGTTAATTAAATCGGGAAGATATCAATGTTCTATCGCAATTGCAGATCAGTTGTTACAACACATTAGATTGATGGTAACAGTAGTCAGAACTTAATTTTTTATAAACACTTGCTGTTGTTGACAAGAATATTCAGTTCCACATACACAAATCTAAAGGGGTGAATGAGAATATGTACATGTAAGTATATGGATGAGCGATGGCCGAGCGACATAGGCAAGGTGCAATAGATGGTATAAAATACAGTATATACATGTGATATGAATGATGTAAGATATGTAAACATTATTAAAGTGCCATTATTTAGAGTGCATTGTATAAAGTAACTAGTGATCCATTTATTAAAGTGGCCAGTGATTGAGTCTCAATGTAGGCAGCAGCCTCTCTGAGTTAGTGATGCTGTTTAGCAGGCCTTGAGATAGAATATGTTTTTCAGTCTCTCGGTCCCAGCTTTGATGCACCTGTACTGACCTCGCCTTCTGGATGATAGCGGGGTGAACAGGCCGTGGCTCGGGTGGTTGATGTCCTTGATGATCTTTTTGGCCTTCCTATGACATCGAGTGCTGTAGGTGTCATGGAGGGCAGGTAGTTTGCACCTGGTGATGCGTTGTGCAGACCTCACTACCCTCTGGAGAGCTTTACGGTTGTGGGCGGAGCAGTTGCCTTACCAGGCTGTGATACAGCCCGACAGGATGCTCTCGATTGTGCATCTGTAGAAGTTGTATCCAGGCAGTCCGCATTGCGTAGTGCTTAAGAACAACCCTTAGTTGTGGTATATTGGCCATATACCACACCCCCTCGTGCCTTATTGCTTAATCATAGCAGTCAAACAAGTTAAATCGACATCCATTGATGGAAAATTATCTGGCAAGTTTAATAAGGGAAAATTATCTTTTCTCTAACCCGAAAAAATAGAAAATACGCAGTACAGTCGGAGATGGCAGAACTATTTTTGACAGGTCTTTTTAGATAGGCCTATGTTTCTGATTATAATTTCTGACATTGTTGTTAGCTATTTGTTAGCAACTTGTTTATAATTAAATACATGCAGCTTATCTTCTGTCAGTACTTGTTGCCCTAGTCTAAATAAACAACTGCTCACCAGAATTATGGCATACATCAATACAATGAATGGTTCAATTTAATTGACATCAATAAAGTTTGTTTCTCTTGTCTCTTTCACCTCTGCTTCTCTCACTCAGCAAAGACGTTTAGGGACCGGGAGAGAATGCAATAGGCAAAAAAAATGGGAAAGATTTTCCTTGCTACATTTTCAAATTACATCAGTTTGACCTGTTTTAAGGAAATTAAAAGCTGTTAAAATGACCCAACATGTTTTTGATAAGATTTGATAAGATTTAAGTACCAGCAGCATACCACCCTGCATACCACTGTTGGCTTGCTTCTGAAGCTAAGCAGGGTTGGTCCTGGTCAGTCCCTGGATGGGAGACCAGATGCTGCTGGAAGTGGTGTTGGAGGGCCAGTAGGAGGCACTCTTTCCTCTGGTCTAAAAAAAAAAATATCCCAATGCCCCAGGGCAGTGTAGGGTGCTGCCCTGTGTAGGGTGCTGTCTTTCGGATGGGACGTTAAACGTGTGTCCTGACTCTCTGAGGTCATTAAAGATCCAATGGCACTTATCGTAAGAGTAGGGGTGTTAACCCCGGTGTCCTGGCTAAATTCCCAATCTGGCCCTCAAACCATCATGGTCACCTAATAATCCCCAGTTTACAATTGGCTCATTCATCCCCCTCCTCTCCCCTGTAACTATTCCCCAGGTCGTTGCTGCAAATGAGAACGTGTTCTCAGTCAACTTACCTGGTAAAATAATAATAAAAATAATAAAAAAAAGTTAGGCTTGGATGCATTGTGGTTGAAATACTATCACCTTTTATGATGCTGATAAATTTGGCACCTTTAGAGACAGTCTTTTGGCATGTAAATCTTGGTGGGGCAAAAACAATTTAAGTGAGATGCATGCCAGAAATGCCACTACACAACACAGCTCTAAACAATGCATTAATTGCACTATAACGCTGACAAACAGTGCCCACAAACTGTTAGGGCCTACATAAAGCTGTCCCAACAGCAGAGTCCTAACATCTTACCACTGCTACACCTGGCTATCAGCGGAGCCTTGTCTGGCAGCGAAACAGTTCATTCAGCCTCATTTACTGCCTTTAAAAAAAACATAGCTGATATGGCTGGCTTGCTTAAACAAATGTGATTTCAAATGACAATTGAGATGTACAAACTATGACATAGGGGGATGACAAGCGGATAAGAGGCCATCTGTAATTTCGATAAAGACATTAATGAGCGAACTAGGATGGACGTAATGAATATAACTATTTGTTTAGCACTTTTGAAATGTACAGCGACAGAATTCAGTCATGGGCCATTCTTACAGTGTTTTCCCTGTACATCAAGTCAGAATCGTAGGGTAAATAAAGGGGGCATATAAGCAGACAATTAAAGCTCTTACAATATTCAATGATTTAATTTCTCTAAATCAGGTTATAGGCTACATGTGCACCACCAAGTCAGAACAGTAGGCTAAATTAAGAGGGGTAAATCGACCAAATTATTATTGTGAGGCACAAAGGCTACTAACATCTTACTCCACAACATACAATTAGTAATACTTTCTTAGCTACAGTATACATATCTCCCTGGCATATTACATCATTTATGCATTTTTGGACTCACCTTGTTGTGCTGTGCTCACTTGAACAGGAAGGTAACTCGGCGGTCCTTCGTGGGCAAATTTTGTCATCAAAGTCTGGCATTCTCTGGATTTATGGTGCTTTCAAAACAACTGAGAACTCTGAAAAAAAACAAGGTTGAATCATGATGACATCATTGATCTTCAGGTCGTGCTCTAGAAAGTGACAGGATTTACAATTCCCGGTTCGAGCTCGCTCTTTCCCAACTTCCCAGTTGTCTTGAACTCACTGAAGTCAAGTTTTTGCAGTTCCAAGTTAACAGTTGTTTTGAGCGCGGCACAAATCATGCTTCAATGACAGCATGGCCAATGTTGAATGTTTATCATTTTAAACTTGGAAAAGAGCCCTTAATCCCAGATTTGTGACCACACAGCCACTGTCACTGATTCCTTCCATACCACTCATTGTTGAATTTGTGATTTCCAACTTGTTGTGTAATGGCCAATGGCCAATGAGCACCGATACGTTTCATCTATAATTTCTCTTAATTATTTATCTTCATATGACAAGGATTAAAAAGGATTTGCCAGTAAATTGTCGACTTGATTCATGATGATGACTGCTAGCTAAGATTTTGAAAGTATGATGTTGACATGATCAGTTCAATCAAAGCTACTGTACATATAACGTGATTTGATGTAATTTTATCTGTGGCCAATGACCTTGAGCTGTCTTGGATGGACAGTTCTAATGTAACTATATGGCAGCACCCAAGAGGCTAGAATTATGTAGGTCTACCCTTAGACTTGGCGGTAACGTAGTGTCCCCATGAGTGACAGAACACTGAGCCAATCATGGTGCAACGCTCCGTATTTTCTGCTGGCTTGCCCTACCACCACAGAAAGCACTGAGCTAGGCTGAAACAACTGCATTTTGGAGCTGCCTTACTCAAGAAAACAAAAAAGAGACAATGTTTGTATGTGGCTTTATTAACTCAGTGATATATATATAAATATATGTTACATTGATTGCAAACTGATATGTAACACGTATTAATGCCAAAATAAGTGCAAAACAGGCAAGCCCCCCCCCCCCCCCCCCCCAAAGAAATGTGGATATGCCAGGTTGCCACTGATTTTACTGCAAGTAATGCTTAATTCTGCAGGAGTTAATATTATATTAGGCTATGTGAGAGGTTATAGACCTACAGTCAGTGTCCAGATTTCAGTTACTATTCCATTTAACCCATCTGAACAGTACAGTTCCATTGAAGTTCCATATTGAAGTTTAATTGACTATCAAATTTGTGTAGTGCCTGACAATCATCACACATAACATAGCCAACACTGCTATCATCCTCTTTTACCACTTCACCAAATCTTTCCCAAACAGACTGCTTTTCTGGCCCTCCCTTCTCTTTATTTCCAACTCTCCATTTCCCAACTTTTCTCTAAGGGGGGAATTCCGACCTGAGTTAAACGTGAGTAAATGGAACGTAATTCCCTTTTTATGCGCTTCTCTCGATGTATATTCTTGAATTTAAGCATGAGAATTGTATTATATTCACCTGCTATTTGTTTGGGGTAGAGATCTAATAAATGAAGGTGTGGCGAAGGTGTGTCAACAGATACGCTGTATTCTGACCTTGACTTAATTCCACCACCTTTACGCTCGATGAAATCATGAATAAGGTCTAGAAAACATACCGGTTCCAAGTAAGAAAATACTCTACTTTATTTTTTCCGATATACAGTAACAGCATTCTCCATGCACTGTAATTTACAACTTGATAAGAGCTAGGTAAATGAGTAATCCGTTTGGATAAACGAATTGTAAATATAAATGACACTTGTTTTAGATCATTTCCCCTTATGATCCCTGGAGACGAAGTTGAAACTAGTCATATGGAAACAAATGGAAAATCATATCACACATGACATGTATTGCAGTCCCATTTCCATGGTGAAGTAAGCCATAAATAGCTGTAACGTTATTCAGAATTTGTATTGTGTGCCTTCATAAATTGCGTGGATAACATTTTTAGACTCAAGTTATAGGCTTCTGTAGGGCCGACCCAGCTACCAATGAGGAATCGACCCAGAAGCGGCCCTCTTCCGGGGGACCGGGAACTGATTGAATCGGGCCGGAATCGGGTGTCGGACTCGGCCGGGAATCCAAATGAATGATTGCCCAGAATCGATCCAAGTACATCAGGCGGTTTCCGTCTACCGGTTTCCATCTACCGGAAGCGCCCAATGCTAATTTAAATAAATGTATACAAAATTTAGTCATTTTAAATATTATTATTATATATTTTCTGCATTAAAAAAATGGATGTCAGAGGAAACACCGTACACCTGGTGACTGTGTCAGCGTGCATGCGCCTGGCCCGCCACAGGAGGCGCTACAGCGCGTTGGGACAAGGACATTCCGACTGGTCAAACTCTCCCCTACCGCTGGGTCGTGGCCGGCACGGGTATCAAACTAGCATCTGTAGCAAAGCAGTTTGCACTGCGATGCAGTGTCTTAGACCGCTGCGCCACTCGGGAGACTCCATCCACATAGTTTTAATTCTAATCAATGGCCTTGCACAAAGTATCAAAATTCTAAAAGACAACTTAAACAGGACTCTTAAAGAGTTTAATTGAAATGTTAATTGTATTTTTTGATCACAGAAACAATGAGAAAATATGGAAAAATAAGTAATGAAATGTTAAATATACAAAGCAGCCAGTGTAATCATCTGCCAAAGAGTAGGCCCAATCGGCCCAAGACCCAAGTAATAAATTTGGGCCAGATAACTCACACCGGAATCGGCCCGAGCCCCAAGTAATACATTTGGGCCAGATAACTCACACCGGAATCGGCCAGAACCCCAAGTAATACATTTGGGCCAGATAACTCACACTGGAATCGGCCCGAGCCCCAAGTAATACATTTGGGCCAGATAACTCACACCGGAATCGGCCCGAGCTCAATCCCCGCATCCTAGCCATAAGTAATACTGCCTAAGGTGGCCCAGACTCAGGCCACATGATGGCTGAGTCTGACTCTCAGCCAAGTGCCCCGACTCTCAGCCGGAATTGGCCCAGATCCACTGTGCTAGCTTGGGAACCTGCCGAGTTAATGTAAGCGCTTTAAAATGTTTTATTTGACCATTTGAATCATGTTAAATATTAGTCACCATTGGGAGTCACCGTCAGTAATACCCAAATACATTTCTAACTGTCACTTCAGTTTTAGTTGTCTTCAATTTGTAGACTACATTTTGCATAATTCCATTCCATTTCGTTTACCTTTCTTTCCTTTGTCACGTCCATGTAGTTGCTGAGGGTTGCTAGCATTAGTTGTTCAATAATTTTGGACATGTAGCCTATTTAAATCATTATTAAACTGTTGTCATACAATTCCATGATTAGTGAGGATTGGTGTAGATTTATAGGACTATTTTATTGTACACTTTTTTAAACCTTGCAATATTTCATGGATTGAACTTGAATATGACAACTTTCGGGATGAATCAATACATTGTATTTTTTATTCATTATTATATTTTGTGCGTAAAAGCTCTCAAAACATGTTTTTTTATGATTCATACACACTTTCATAACCCCAAAATATGCCTAAATAATCTACAAAATCAAAAGTATTTTTAAACCTACCAGTTGGTGCTGAAACGGAGATGAATAGGTGGCTTTCTTTCATTGATACCTATATTCTGAACCCGTTCTCTCGATGTAATTTTTGAGTCTGTTGGGAAATGTCTAATTAAATATACACTGTGTTTAAAGGGATGGTTTAACATAAATGTACTGAAAATCCTATTGAATGAAAACTCCATGAGAAAATCTTTGGCCAGCAAGTGGGAGGGTTTTCAGTGGTTGAATTAAATGCATTCAGCGCGCACAAGGGAACCACTCCTGCAAAGCACATTACGCATCTTAATGAGTTAAGTCTAATACCAACTAGTGATAGGTGTGTAAGAATGGCGTGTGTAAGTAAGGCTTAAATGTCCTAAGACTGAATCTTGCCCTTATTGAATTAAACTCTGGCATTGTCCTTTTTGCCTCAGTGGATGGAAGTTCACTTTTTCTGCCCAAGTTCCCGAAAGCATTTCGCAATTGGTGTGTATTTGCCACACTACAGTTAGGCCCTTAAGCTTAAACTTAGGCTACACTAACGGCAGATAAAAAATTATGAAAGAAAAACCTCCATGTAGCCTATAGATATGAATTGCACAATCATGATACATTTATGTATTTTTAATGCATTGTTTTCTCTTTGTTCCACCCATCCGCCCTTCATCCACACAACATTTCATTACCCTAAACCTGCTCGCCACCCATCCGCCCTTCATCCACACAACATTTCATTACCCTAAACCTGCTCGCCACCCATCCGCCCTTCATCCACACATTTCATTCCCCTAAACCTGCTCGTCACCCATCCGCCCTTCATCCACACAACATTTCATTACCCTAAACCTGCTCGCCACCCATCCGCCCTTCATCCACACAACATTTCATTACCCTAAACCTGCTCGTCACCCATCCGCCCTTCATCCACACAACATTTCATTACCCTAAACCTGCTCGCCACCCATCCGCCCTTCATCCACACAACATTTCATTACCCTAAACCTGCTCGCCACCCATCCGCCCTTCATCCACACAACATTTCATTACCCTAAACCTGCTCGCCACCCATCCGCCCTTCATCCACACATTTCATTACCCTAAACCTGCTCGCCACCCATCCGCCCTTCATCCACACATTTCATTACCCTAAACCTGCTCGCCACCCATCCGCCCTTCATCCACACATTTCATTACCCTAAACCTGCTCGCCACCCATCCGCCCTTCATCCACACAACATTTCATTACCCTAAACCTGCTCGTCACCCATCCGCCCTTCATCCACACAACATTTCATTACCCTAAACCTGCTCGTCACCCATCCGCCCTTCATCCACACAACATTTCATTACCCTAAACCTGCTCGTCACCCATCCGCCCTTCATCCACACAACATTTCATTACCCTAAACCTGCTCGTCACCCATCCGCCCTTCATCCACACAACATTTCATTACCCTAAACCTGCTCGTCACCCATCCGCCCTTCATCCACACAACATTTCATTACCCTAAATCTGCTCGTCACCCATCCACCCTTCATCCACACAACATTTCATTACCCTAAATCTGCTCGTCACCCATCCACCCTTCATCCACACAACATTTCATTACCCTAAACCTGCTCGTCACCCATCCACCCTTCATCCACACAACATTTCATTACCCTAAATCTGCTCGTCACCCATCCACCCTTCATCCACACAACATTTCATTACCCTAAATCTGCTCGTCACCCATCCGCCCTTCATCCACACAACATTTCATTACCCTAAACCTGCTCGTCACCCATCCGCCCTTCATCCACACAACATTTCATTACCCTAAACCTGCTCGCCACCCATCCGCCCTTCATCCACACATTTCATTACCCTAAATCTGCCCACCCTGTGGATATAACCAGGGACTGCAGATTATGAGTTAGCCCGTGCATGTGTGTGAGTGTATGTGTGTGTATATTTGTGTTTGGGTTTCTGTGGTATGTCTGTGTGTGTGTGAGCCTGGTGAGACTATAACCCCATGTGTGTGTGTTATCTTTCAGGGAGGTTTGTAGTTGTTGTTTGTGGTGATGTTAGTCATGCCAACATAAAGGAAGAGGAATGTGGCAGTGCCCTCAAGCTTCCTATGGCACCCCTGACTAACAACAAACTCATTCAACGATGTGATACACATTCTGTTTCCAGAAACATATCTCTAGTTCCTCTAATAAAAGCAGAGATGTGTATCCTTAGGATACGGCACTCTAGTGTTTTGTTACTGCTTGATATGGGAATATGGAGTTGATGTGCTTTAATTGCTTACAAGTTCTTTTGTTGCATTCATCACAGAAATCATTTTTAAAACATACGTGAGAAACCCAGGGACATGCAGCTGCCAGTAAGCCCTGTTGAAGGGATGTCAGTAGTTAAAGGGAGTATGATGGGGATTCTCAGAATGATTTTCTCTTTCAATGGGTGTATGTGTATGTTGACAGCTGTTGGGGACCACATTGAGAAAGAATGAACACAATACCTGATTGCCTGCTTCACAGGCTTCTCATGTGTTCTCCTAAAGTTGGTATCTGCATCCTCTATAGTAAATGATACAGTCCAGGTTGGCGGTTAGGACCAGTTACACATACTACAGTATGTTGTTTCTGGAGTCCCCACAGAGCATGCAGTGTTTTAGAATGTCCTAATATGTTGTGATGCTTTGTGCAAGGTAGTCAGGCATATACTGTCAGTTGTGGAAAAAGTACCCAATTGCCATACTTGAGTAAAAGTAAAGATACCTTAATAGAAAATGACTCAAGTAAAAGTAAAAGTTACCTAGTAAAATCCTACTTGAGTAAAAATCAACCGTAAATCAAAAGTAAATGTAGTTGCTAAAATATAATTAAGTATCAAAAGTATGAATTAATTTCAAATTCCTTATATTAAGAAAACCAGACGGCATCATTTGTCATTTATTTTTAAATTGATGGATAGCCAGGGGAACTCTCCAACACTTAGACATAATTTACAAATAAAGCATGTGTTTAGTGAGTCCGCCAGATCAGAGGCAGTAGGGATGACCAGGGATGTTTTCTTGATCAGCGTGTGAATTAGAACATTTTCCTGTCCTGCTAAGCATTCAAATTGTAACGAGTACTTTTGGGTGTCAGGGACAATGCAAGAAGTAAAAAGTACATAATTTTGTTTAGGAATGTAGTGAAGTAAAAGTAAAAGTTGATAAAAATATGAATAGTAAAGTACTGATACCCCAAAAAAACATATTCACTAGTACTTTCAAGTCTTTGTACTTAAGTACTTTACACCACTGTAAACTGTACCCTCACATGTCAAAATTCTCTTTTTGAAGGTTCCAGAGCGTACAACATCCAAATTATATTGCAAAGAGCTGATGAATCATCACCGGACTGGGTCGAGGTACGTTTGTCACCACATCACACATCATTCAGTGTCAGTGAGCAGTAGTACCAGTTACAGGGTGGATGATCCATAGTCAGCTTTGACAGGCCCCATCTGCCTAGGACATCACTTTCACTTGCACTCTATGGACATTAGATATCTCTGAGACACCATTTGAAGTATAGAGCATGACATTGTGTGTGTGCCTGATTCTTGTTATCTGCCTCTCACTTTTTCTTTCTTTCTCTTTCCCACTCTCTCGTTCTCTCACTTTCTCTCGCTCTTCTCTTTCTCTTCTCTTCCTCTCACTCTTCTCTCTCTTTCTCTGCTGTCCAGTGGGGCCCCTCAGTCTCCTGTGGAGAAGGGAGGGAAGTCCCTGTCATCTCATGGCAGCTCCAGTAGCAGTTCCCAGTCAGGTCTGTGTCCTCCACAATCACTCTCTCTCTCACGGTCTCTCTCTCCTTCAACCACTCACTAGAGATGGGTTCACATAGCACATATGTAGATCCATCAGCTGCATAGTGTTACTACATGGTGAACTACAGCCTGTGTGAACGCATTGGGTGTCTACAAATCAGACTATAACCACAATACACAGGAAATGTGTCACTGAAACCTAAACATCCTGTCAGGGCTTTTTCCCTCGTGAGTTGAAAGTGTTTGAAAGTGAGACTCTGAACCATGCACAGGACCACTGGTTTACTGTTTAGCTTTGAAACTAAACAATTGTTTTAAAGCTCCAATGCAGCCAATTTCAATATCAAATCATTTCTGGGTAACAATTAAGTAGCTTGCTGTGATGTTTAGCATTTTTTAGGGAGTAGATCAGCTTTAATATTACAGATAGACTGTAGCTTCCATCAATGTATTTGTCTGCATCTTCCAATTTCCCATACTTATTTTTTTTTGCAAATATATTAGGGTTATCAAACGATTAAAATAATGAACTATAGAATTGAATGTGATAATCGCGATTAATCACACAGTTTTATATTTGCTAAAATTTGGTGCTAAATAAATATTTTTTATTTTTCAAAAAGCAGTGTATTGCATTATAGGCATGTAGGGACTGAAACACAAAAATAATCTGTGTCAGAATGTTTTTAATGGCATATTCACCATAAACAAGTTAAGCAATACAAAAGTCCTGTAACTTACTAATGCTCCCATTAGGTCACTAATGTTCCATCGTAAATTCTCACACACACAAACAGTTAAAGCTTCAGTCATTCGAAATTATTGTTCTCCCAATTAGTGATTGGAGGGTTGACTATAAGAAAAAAAAACTATTAGCTCTATGGATACAAAGAGCATAAACTTGTCCAACAATGTCATGAATTTTACAGAACATAAACCTGTGACCATACACTTCAATCATCCTCTTATTTATTTTCACTGAGCCAGTTGCAAAGACAAACAAGCCTGTTGACATTTCCAGATGATAAAGCTGCTCTCTTCTTCTGTACGATATGCCCAGAGAGTGAAAACAACCTCTCACAAGGTACTGATGTGGCAGGCGTTGCCAGGTACATTCGTTTATTGCAGGCCAGCCTGGTGTGTGTGTCTGCATGCTGTGACCACCTCTGTAGTGGACAGTCCTCCATGTTGATAATGGGCTCTGCTTTGTAACGCTCCACACATTTCTCAATGGACTCCTCCTCTTCATCAGAGTCAGACTCAGAACTCAACAAAAGGGCAGCTTTCTTCATCGCTGGCTCTGAATCTGTTGTTTTATCAGGTTGCTGTGCAGGCCTCTCTTCCTTCAGCAAGATGCTGACCAAAGCATACACCTCACCCCTCTCAGTTCTGGGAAGGCATTTCAGGTCCTTAAACCTTGGGTCGAGTGCTGTGGCGATCTTAAGCCATGTGAGGTTCGTGTTTTCATTGCGTTTCTCCAGTTCTGTTGTGAATGTTAGCTTGAATCTTACCATGTAGGCATGGTCATCATCCAAGCTCTCCATCACCCGAAGGAGATGACACAAAGCAGGCAACACCCTTGAGCAGGAAATGTACTTCTCTCCTCCCAGAAGTTCAGTCAAGTACCTGCATGAAAAGCAATTCAAAATGACTTCAGTCAATTGTGAGAGACGTGTAGTACACACACACTCTCTCTCTCTCACACACACACACACACACACACACACACACACACACACAATATCTTATTATAACACACTAATAGTGAGAGAGTAGAATATAAACTGCAGGGCTCTAGTAGTGCCTCCAGTTTCTCCAGTTCAGCTGTGGTTGGCATGGTGATGTTAATTTTATGTTGAGCTAGAGCATCTCTCAGTTGTTGTTGGTTTCTGTGGACAAGTTTTACCATTTCCAGAGTGGAATTCCATCTTGTTGTGACATCTTGTGCGAGTGACTCCTTCTTTTGCAACTTGCTGTTGTCCTAGCTCTGCAGCGTTTGGTGGGCTGTGTTTGAAATGGCCAACATTTTTTCTGCATTTGGCAAGGACATTGTCGGACCCGCTGTTCAGTAGGGACACTGTGATGGACCTTTGGAGACTTTGCGCTGTACAGGGCAGGTGTTCAAAATGATGTTTCGCAGCCGTCTGTGCAAACTGTGGTAACTTTGTTTTCAATGTTCCACTGCTTTGCTAGATCCATGAACTGCCCGGCGCACGTTTCAGCATAGTGCCTCTCTTCTGTCTTCATTACGGCCAGAGCGTGTGAATGGAGTTTTCTTCGATGTGGTGCGCAGTAACTCCAAGGTAGTTGTGGTTAAGGACTGAAGTCCAGTGGTCTCCCGTGAGAGCAAAAGCCATTGTATGTTTCAACTCCTCCGCTTTTTTCGTAGCCCTCTCGCTTTCATTACAGCTAGTGTATTCTTATAACAACGGTGGCTCTCGAGGATAACTCATACGTTGAGTCGTTCGACGCTATCCGTATGATAAACTCTCAAGCCTTCGTTCTCCACAATGTGGACTGGCCTGCAAGCTGTTGCTATCCATGCTTGTGTTAGCTTGCTGCTTGTCCATAGGCCTCCCGCGCGCACACTCTTCTAGCTTAGCCTGCCGAAGATGTCCTCCATTGCTACTAATAACATTACTTGTATTGCCGGCCTCAACAGTATATTTCGCTTGTAAATGACAACGAAAACCCCCCATAACTTCGGTAATAAACAAATTCTGCAGTGGATGCAAATCTACTTTGGTTTTACCCATAGAGCCATCTGGGAGTGATTTGAAATTGAATTTTCCATTTAAAAGGCCCCTACTAGCATTCTCCATCATTCATTCATACAAGTAGCTAGCTAGCACATCGTCTGCCAGGGCTTGAATTTGAACTATGGATAGTTCAGGGGGTCAAACTAAGCAAATGCGTTAATGGCATCAAACAAATTTACTGCATTAAATATGTAACCATTAACGCGTTATCAGGCGCAGAGAAGCACAGCAGGCAGAGGTGAGGGTAAATCCAGAATGTTTACTGAAGTATTCATAGGAAAAACAACAAAGCAAGTGCACATGCGACAACACAAAACAAGACAAGAGACCTGAGCAACCGGCCCAGTTCCATAGAGGAACCTAAATAGTCCTAAACTAGGTGAACCCAATAATCCAAATCAGGCTCACCTGGACACTAGAAACACAAGGATGCACTCCAGTGGCACCCTCAGGGATAACACTCCATGATGACCTCTAACCTGTGACAGCCTTGATGACAGCTTTGCACAATCTTGGCATTCTCTTAGCCAGCTTCACCTGGAATGCTTTTCAAACAGTCTTGAAGGTGTTCTCATATATGCTGAGCACTCGTTGGCTGCTTTTCCTTCACTCTGCAGTCCAACTCATCCCAAACCATCTCAATTGGGTTGAGGTCGGGTGATTGTGGAGGCCAGGTCATCTGATGCAGCACTCCATCACTCTTCTTCTTGGTCAAATAGCTCTTGCACAGCTGGGAGGTTTGTTGGGTCATTGTCCTGTTAAAAAAACAAATGATGAAATGAAAAACAAATTCCCACTAAGCTCAAACCAGAAGGAATGGCGTATCACTGCAGAATGCTGTGGTAGCCATGCTGCTTAAGTGTGCCTTGAATTCTAAATAAATCACAGATAGTATCACTGCAAAGCACCCCCACACCATCACACCTCCTCCATGCTTTATGGTGGGAAATACACATGCAGAGATCATCCGTTCACCTACTATGCGTCTCACAATGACACGGCGGTTAGAACCAAAAATCTCAAATTTGATCTCATCAGACCAAAGGACAGATTTCCACCGGTCTAATGTCCATTGCTCGTGTTTCTTGGCCCAAGCAAGTCTCTTCCTATTATTGGTGTCCTTTAGTAGTGGTTTCTTTGCAGCAATTTGACCATGAAGGCCTATTCACGCAGTCTCCTCTGAACAGTTGATGTTGAGAAGTGTCTGTTACTTGAACTCTGTAAGGCATTTATTTGGGCTACAATCTGAGGTGCAGTTAACTCTAATGAACTTATCCTCTGCAGCTGAGGTAACTCTGGGTCTTCCTTTCCTGTGGCTGTCCTCATGAGAGCCAGTTTCATCATAGCGCTTGATTGTTTTTGCGACTGCACGTGAACTTTCAAAGCTTGGAATTTTCGCATTGTCTGACCTTCATGTCTTAAAGTAATGATGGACTGTCATTTCTCTGCTTATTTGAGCTGTTCTTGCCATAATATGGACTTGGTCTTTACCAAATAGGGCTTTCTTCTGTATACTTTTTACAAGGCACACCTGTTAATTGAAATGCATTCCAGGTGACTACCTTGTGAAGCTGGTTGAGAGAATGCCAAGAGTGTGCAAAGCTGTCATCAAGGCAAAGGGTGGCTACTTTGAGGAATCTCAAATATAAAATATATATATTTGTTTATCACTTTTTTGGTTACTACATGATTCCATATGTGTTATTTCATAGTTTTGATATCTTCACTATTATTCTACAATGTAGGAAAGAGGAAAAAATAATGAAAAACCCTGTAATGAGTAGGTGTGTCCAAACAGACTGGTACTGTATATATCTTTTAAAAATATTTTCTTAACAAAGAGCAATTCCTCAAGACAGAATTTAGCTAGGACTGTCTGAGAGTGGGGAGGGGAAAACTGACAATTAGCTGTTATTAGCAGAGAGGTTTAGAACTCTCTTTCTTATTGGTCAATTTACTGCTTGGTGATGTCGGCAGACTGGCCAGAACTCACAGTATTATTCCAACCTCATAGTGTAGAAATATACAGTACCAGTCAAAAGTTTAGACACAACTACTCATTCAAGGGTTTTTCTTTATTTTTACTATTTTCTACATTGTAGAATAATAGTGAAGACATCAAAACTATGAAATAACACATATGGAATAATGTAGTAACCAAAAAAGTGTTAAACATATCAAATTATATTTTATATTTGCGATTATTCAAAGTAGCCACCCTTTGCCTTGATGACAGCTTTGCACACTCTTAGCATTCTCTCAACCAGTTTCATGAGGTAGTCACCTGGAATGGATTTTAATTAACAGATGTGCCTTGTTAAAAGTTCATTTGCAGAATTTCTTTCCTTAATGCATTTGAGCCAATAAGTTGCGTTGTGAGGGATTGGAAGGTAGGGATTGGTATACAGAAGATAGCCATATTTGGTAAAAGACCATGTCCATATTATGGCAAGAACAGCTCAAATAAGCAAAGAGAAATGACAGTCCATCATTACTTAAGACATGAAGGTCAGACAATGCAGACAAAACACATTTTTTCGAGTGCAGTCGCAAAAACCATCAAGCGTAATGATGAAACTGGCTGATGGACAGCCACAGGAAAGGAAGACCCAGAGTTACCTCTTCTGCAGAGGATAAGTTGATTATAGTTAACTGCCTCAGAAAAAGCAGCCCAAATAAATGCTTCACAGAGTTCAAGTAACAGACACATCTCAACATCAACTGTTCAGAGGAGACTGCGTGAATCAGTCTTTCATTGCTGCAAAGAAACCACTACTAAAGGACACCAATAAGAAGAGACTTGCTTGGGCCAAGAAACATAAGCAATGGACATAAGACCAATGGAAAACTGTCCTTTGGTCTGATTAGTCCAAATTTGAGATTTATGTATCCAACCGCCGTGTCATTATGAGACGCAGAGTAGGTGATCGGATGATCTCCGCATGTGTGGTTCCCACCGTGAAGCATGGAGGAGGAGGTGTGAGGGTGTGGCGGTGCAAGGCTGGTGACACTATCTGTGATTTATTTTTGAATTCAAGGCACACTTAACCAGCATGGCTACCACAGCATTCTACAGCGATACGCCATCCCATCTGGTTTGCTCTTAGTCCCACTATCATTTGTTTTTCAACAGGACAATTACCCAACACACCTCCAGGCTGTGTAAGGGCTATTTGACCAAGAAGGAGAGTGATGGAGTACTGCATCAGATGACCTGGCCTCCACAATCACCCAACCTCAATCCAATTGAGATGGTTTAGGATGAGTTGGACCGCAGAGTGAAGGAAAACCAGCCAACAAGTGCTCATCATACGTGGGACATCCTTCATGACTGTTGGAAAAGCATTCCTGGTGAAGCTGGTTGATAGAATGCCAAGAGTGTGCAAAGCTGTCCTCAAGGCAAACGGTTCCTATTTTGAAGAATCTCAAATATATTTTGATATGTTTAACACTTTTTTGGTTACTACATGATTCCATATGTGTTATTTCATAGTTTTGATGTCTTCACTATTATTCTACAATGTAGAAAATAGTATAAATAAAGAAAAGACGTTGAATGAGTAGGTGTGTCCAAACTTTGGAATTGTACTGTATATAAAACACATGTTTGACTACACTGGGCCTTTAAGTTTCACATGAGGGTGTGTGGGTGACGGGGTGTCGGTCAGGGAGTATGGGTGTGGGCGTGTGGGTGAAAGAGGGAGTGTGCGTGAGGGAGAGTGGGTGAGGGTTTGTGGGAAGGAGATTGGGTGAGGGTGTATGTGTGTGGGAGTGTGTGAGTGAGAAACAGGCCCTGTGGTAGATTGGGTGTGTGGAAAACCAGTACAATTAATGGGTAGACTCTCAAAAGAACTGCCTTTTTCTTGTCTGAGGAACTTTAAGAAAACAGTTCACGAATATGGTAAATAAATGTGCTAACATATCTTTGTTTAAATGCCAAAGGAATCTTATACTGTACATGAAGAGGGAGCATTAGCTCAAATAGAGACATAATAATGATAATGAATTTGACATTTATAGTCTTTTACAAGTTCATTACATTGTAGCTTTCAGGAAGTAATCCAGTGGTAAAACAAGGAAGCCCTTACAATATATCCTGATGCCTTAGTCCATATCTGGACTTGCTCATCATATTAACGCAGCATACTGAGGTCTTGGGGCAACTGACAACTTTAATCCATAACATAGTTTGAGGAAAGCTCCCATAATGAGCCACCAAAGCTAACTACAGTATATGTATGGCTCTGGTAATACTTAGCACGAGTGTACAACATAGTGAGATGGGAGATTGAGATTTGAAACATGTCTTTTGACTCTATCAGGTTACTTCAAGCTGGAGAGCCCTCTGCTGCAGAGCCGTCTTCAGCAGTACAAGAAGTCTAAGGAGAATTCTCCTGGAGCCCTTCTTCAGCAACATGTAAGTATCTGTCCTCTGTCACCATCCTAGCATCTAGAACACTATTCCACATCTATTATACGTCAGATTTAAAATGTAGTTTTCAGCCATGATTATCATAATTGTTGTCGTTGTTATTTTCTTTATTGGCTCCCGTTGCCCTGTGGTTCTGGAAAATACCTACATCTGTAACACTTTACATCTTGGTCACCGAGCTTGAAGGCCATCATGTTGGTCTCATCTCTACGTTTGTCAGATGTCGTTTACTGTTGTTTGTGACTGTCTGTTTTGAAAAACAAAACTGTAAGGAACAGATTAATCCGATTAGCTCTGGATGTGAATGAGGAGAATCCGCATGACCATCTCTCACATCTGTATTTGCTTTCATCAAAACAAAGAATGCTGTAATTCCTCCTCTGACTAATCTTTACGTCTAAATAGTGTATTATTCTTGCTTATCCGTTCTAAACTAAATATTGCATGTTATGACTAGGCCTAATGTTAGAGGTACAGTATACCATTTAAGATTCCGGTCAATCCGACAGGAAGCAGAGGACAAGTCAGATGGGAGTCCTGTCCTGTACTGTCTCTGATTCCCTCCAAAGGACACACCATGTCATTGTGTTTTATTCAATAACATATACCTGCTTGTCATCTTGCCAGCAGCATACCACCCTGCATACCACTGCTGGCTTGCTTCTGAAGCTAAGCAGGGTTGGTCCTGGTCAGTCCCTGGATGGGAGACCAGATGCTGCTGGAAGTGGTGTAGGAGGGCCAGTAGGAGGCACTCTTTCCTCTGGTCTAAAAAAAAAAATATATATATATATATATCCCAATGCCCCAGGGCAGTGATTGGGGACACTGCCCTGTGTAGGGTGCTGTCTTTCGGATGGGACGTTAAACGGGTGTCCTGACTCTCTGAGGTCATTAAAGATCCCATGGCACTTATCGTAGGAGTAGGAGTAGGGGTGTTAACCCCGGTGTCCTGGCTAAATTCCCAATCTGGCCCTCAAACCATCATGGTCACCTAATAATCCCCAGTTTACAATTGACTCATTCATCCCCCTCCTCTCCCCTGTAACTATTCCCCAGGTCGTTGCTGCAAATGAGAACGTGTTCTCAGTCAACTTACCTGGTAAAATAGCGGTAAAATAAAAATAAATAAATAAATCTTCATGTGGACTGACAATTATTCCTGTATTGGATTAGCATTAGCAGTCCTGTATTATTTCATAATCATGTCTGCCTGCCTGTCTCAGGAACTCTGATGTCTGGTGTTCCTACTCTGATATCTGGTGTTCTCTATGATGTCTGGTGTTATATCCCTGATGTCTGGTGTTCTATGTCTGGTGTTCTATCTCTGATGTCTGGTGTTCTATCTCTGATGTCTGGTGTTCTCTATATGATGTCTGGTGTTCCTACTCTGATGGCTGGTGTTCTATCTCTGATTGCTGGTGTGCTATCTCTGATGTCTGGTGTTCTATCTCTGATGTCTGGTGTTCTCCAAATGATGTCTGGTGTTCCTACTCTGATGGCTGGTGTTCTATCTCTGATGTCTGGTGTGCTATCTCTGATGTCTGGTGTTCTATCTCTGATGGCTGGTGTTCTATCTCTGATGTCTGGTGTTCTATCTCTGATGTCTGGTGTTCTCTATATGATGTCTGGTGTTCCTACTCTGATGGCTGGTGTTCTATCTCTGATGGCTGGTGTTCTATCTCTGATGTCTGGTGTTCTATCTCTGATGGCTGGTGTTCTATCTCTGATGTCTGGTGTTCTCTATATGATGTCTGGTGTTCTATCTCTGATGGCTGGTGTGCTATCTCTGATGTCTGGTGTGCTATCTCTGATGTCTGGTGTGCTATCTCTGATGTCTGGTGTTCTATCTCTGATGTCTGGTGTTCTATCTTTGATGTCTGGTGTTCTATCTCTGATGTCTGGTGTTCTATCTCTGATGTCTGGTGTTCTATCTCTGATGTCTGGTGTTCTATCTTTGATGTCTGGTGTTCTATCTTTGATGTCTGGTGTTCTATCTCTGATGTCTGGTGTTCTATCTCTGATGTGATTCTCTGTGTTTCTCTCTCAGGGTTTCGGCCACTTCTCTGGGCTTACGTCTAATATCAGTCCGTTTGTCAAGGCAACAGAGTACTCCTCTTCTAGCGATGAAGTTGGGAGTAGTGATGATGATGAGAAAACCCGGTGCATTCACCTTGATTGATTTTTTGATTCATTGATTTTATTTGATAATTTAAAAAAACATATAGAGCCAAAAAACAAGAGCATTATCCATTAAAACACTGCTCTGACTGCTGTTGTCTGTGTTTCTCCAGGTCTCCATTGAATGGGAAAGGCATGTTCGTCCGAGGAGCCCCTGATGGGATAGTCCTGCAGCCCCACCATAATCTTAACCAGACCCCGGTATACATACACCTCATCCATACACTACGACCTCTTTGGGACATTTTGGAGTGAAAAAGTACACTCACTTATTAACTTTGAGAGCTTTGCTAGCTGCTTTCCTTCCCAACACAGCCAGCTGTTTTCCTTCCCAACACAGCCAGCTGCTTTCCTTCCCAACACAGCCAGCTGCTTTCCTTCCCAACACAGCCAGCTGCTTTCCTTCCCAACACAGCCAGCTGCTTACCTTACCAACACAGCCAGCTGCTTTCCTTCCCAACACAGCCAGCTGCCTTCCTTCCCAACACAGCCAGCTGCTTTCCTTCCCAACACAGCCAGCTGCTTTCCTTCCCAACACAGCCAGCTGCTTTCCTCCCCAACACAGCCAGCTGCTTTCCTTCCCAACACAGCCAGCTGCTTTCCTCCCCAACACAGCCAGCTGCTTTCCTTACCAACACAGCCAGCTACTTTCCTTACCAACACAGCCAGCTGCTTTCCTTACCAACACTTCCAGCTGCTTTCCTTCCCAACACAGCCAGTTGCTTTCCTTCCCAACACAGCCAGCTGCTTTCCTTCCCAACACAGCCAGCTGCTTTCCTTACCAACACAGCCAGCTGCTTTCCTTCCCAACACAGCCAGCTGCTTTCCTTCCCAACACAGCCAGCTGCTTTCCTTCCCAACACAGCCAGCTGCTTTCCTTCCCAACACAGCCAGCTGCTTTCCTTCCCAACACAGCCAGCTGCTTTCCTTCCCAACACAGCCAGCTGCTTTCCTTCCCAACACAGCCAGCTGCTTTCCTTCCCAACACAGCCAGCTGCTTTCCTTACCAACACAGCCAGCTGCTTTCCTTCCCAACACAGCCAGCTGCTTTCCTTACCAACACAGCCAGCTGCTTTCCTTACCAACACAGCTCACTTGTCACTGATATTAATTCTGTACTTGATGAAAACTCAGACCAAATCCTCCTCAAACTCTCAACATTGAACAGAAATATGTTCAATGCTTTTAATGGATCTATAGTTAGATAACAGATGAATAGTTTCAGTCGATTCAGGTTCATCTTCATTATATCAGAGTAATAGATTGCTTAAAGTGAAAATCCACTCAAAAACTATCTGTTGGTATTTTTTTCATTAGTCCACTGTTGATACAGTGCCAAAATGTTTTGCATTTCAGTAGTCAAGTTTTCAAGATATTGGACTTTCAAGAAGCAAAGAGTCACCGGCCACATCATCATGGTTTCCATGAACTATGCTAATTTGTAAATTGGGTCATAGTCAGAGTTCAGACAGTTCAGATGCAGTCAGTGTGAAATCTCATTACTTGATCACACAGGCAGCAGCATGCATCAGACTTGGCAGTACTGCCGTAAACAACAATGTACTATCAGTCTGCTGCGTCCAAAATGGCATCCTACTCCCTGGCCTGTATAGTGTACTACTTTTGACCAGAGCACTATGGGCCCTGGTCAAAGGTAGTGCACTAAATATGGATTAGAGTGCCATTTGGGATGCACATAGAGCCACTTGAGCTCAGGGTTGTCACCGGTCCCGCACGGGTCATTTCCATGACAAACACTAGAGGGCACTTTGTGCATACTAACTAACACATGGAGCGGATGCTACTAACTAATACAGATGTAGGATCTTAATTTGATCACCCTGTTGCAGGACAACTTTCCTGCAATGTAAGTCATTTAAAACTTGTAGTGTATTTGAGATTTAAAAAGGCTTCTGAAGTTTGTACAGTCGAAGCCAAAAGTTTTGAGAATGACACAAATATTAATTTTCACAAAGTCTGCTGCATCAGTTTGTATGATGGCAATTTGCATATACTCCAGAATGTTATGAAGAGTGATCAGATGAATTGCAATTAATTGCAAAGTCGCTCTTTGTCATGCAAATGACAAAAAAAACATTTACATTACATTTCAGCCCTGCCACAAAAGGACCAGCTGACATTATGTCAGTGATTCTCTCGTTAACACAGGTGTGAGTGTTGATGAGGACAAGGCTGGAGATCACTCTGTCATGCTGATTGAGTTCGAATAACCGACTGGAAGTTTCAAAAGGAGGGTGGTGCTTGGAATCATTGTTCTTCCTCTGTCAACCACGGTTACCTGCAAGGAAACACGTGCCGTCATCATTGCTTTGCACAAAAAGGGCTTCACAGGCAAGGATATTGCTGCCAGTAAGATTGCACCTAAATCAACCATTTATCGGATCATCAAGAACTTCGAGAGCGGTTCAGTTGTTGTGAAGAAGGCTTCAGAGCGCCCAAGAAAGTCCAGCAAGCGCCAGGACCATCTCCTAAAGTTTATTCAGCTGCGGGATCGGGGCACCACCACTACAGAGCTTGCTCAGGAATGGCAGCAGGCAGGTGTGAGTTCATCTGCACGCACAGTGAGGCGAAGACTTTTGGAGGATGGCCTGGTGTCAAGAAGGGTAGAAAAGAAGCCACTTCTCTCCAGGAAAAACATCAGGGACAAACTAATATTCTGCAAAAGGCAAAGGGATTTTCTCTCTGATGAATCCCCTTCCCGATTGTTTGGGGCATCCGTAAAAAAGCTTGTCCGGAGAAGACAAGGTGAGCGCTACCATCAGTCCTATGTCATGCCAACAGTAAAGCATCCTGTGACCATTCATTTGTGGGGTTGCTTCTCAGCCAAGGAAGTGGGCTCACTCACAATCTTGCTTAATAAGAACACAGCTATGAATAAAGAATGGTACCAACACATCCTCCGAGAGCAACTTCTCCCAACCATCCAGGAACAGTTTGGTGACGAACAATGCCTTTTCCAGCATGATGGAGCACCTTGCCATAAGGCAACTAAGTGGCTCAGGGAACAAAACATCGATATTTTGGCTCCATGGACAGGAAACTCCCCAGACCTTAATCCCATTGAGAACTTGTGGTAAATCCTCAAGAGGCGGGTGGACAAACAAAACCCCACAAATTCTGACAAATTCCAAGCATTAATTATGCAAAAACATCTATGAATGTTCACATGTTCATATGATTATTTTACTGCTTTAGTAAACTGGCACAAATTAAGATCCTCCACCTGTACATAGAGCAGAGCAGAGCCCAGAGATGGTGCTGCTCTCCCACAGCCCCCTCAGAGCCTCCTCCACCTCCATTGATGATACTGCTCTCCCACAGCCCCCTCAGAGCCTCCTCCACCTCCAGTAATGAATGCAATGCCACTTGATATGGTGTAAGCAGGGCTTGATATCCTTGTTTACCTCTCCCACTTCACTTCAAACAACGCCTTGGCTGTCATTGGACACTTAGTGTCATGGAAACCCAAACAGTGCCTGCCTGCCATATGACACTCTTTTTGTAGATGCTATTGTTCCTCCACACAGTGCTGCTGTGACACAGTGAATACAGAGTTACATGACTCACGTCAGACAGGCAGGCAAGCATTAGTAACGAGGCATTATACTGCTGTTTGCTGTGTCTCTTCTCTTAGCAGAGCAGTGTGGCATCAGGCCTTAAGAGTGGCCAGCCACTACTCAGGCCCATTGCTGTGGGATCAGAATGCAATGAGAATTACCTTCTCCCTGATCTCCTGCAGAAGAGCCCGGCCCATGAGCCCATGGCGCAGCACGGCCCACATGACGTCATCTACCCCCAGTCTCCGAGCAGACGAGGACCACATTCTGGCGTGAGTTCACATGTAGCTATAAACTCTCTATAGGCTGAATGTCTAGTAGTAGGCTATAACTTCTCTAGAAGGTCATAGAATGTTCAAGAGTAATAGTTTAGACTGAAGTGGTTTGGAGCAATGGGTTTTTATTTGATGTCAATGTATCTTTCTCCACTAGGGGGAGATGACGTAGCTGTTGTAGACTTGAAATTCCATCTCAAGATTGATGTCAAGTCTACTGGAAATCTGACATTTGTTGTTTTTTATGTTGTTTTATTGATATCAATTCTGATTTTGGATGCATTTTCAGAAACCTGTAAACTGTCCTCCAGGGAAAAGCATCTCGTCCTCCTCCTTCACTCCCTTCATAGACCCCAGGCTGCTGCAGATCTCTCCCCCTCAGAGCCCAGTGGGCCACAGTCCCAGTGAGTGCCAACAAACATACATACATACACAAACACACACAAATACACACCACTCTACACAAGAAATGCCCCTCAGACATTCTAGTAAATCACTGCTAGGGTGGTCTTTAACCTAGGTCTCTTTTACAAATGTGCCCTGTATATATACAACATATATACACATATACACACAGTGCATTCGGAAAGTATTCAGACCCCTTGACTTTTACAAAATTTTGATACATTACAGCCTTATTCAAAAATGAATTAAATAGTTTTTCCCTCATCAATCTACACACAATATCACATAATGACAAAGGAAAAACAGGTTTTTAGATGTTTTTCCAAATGTATTAAATATTCAAAACTGACATATCACCACATTTACAAAAATATAAACGCAACATGTAAATTGTTGGTCCCATGTTTCATGAGATTAAATAAAAGTTCCATACGCACAAAAAGTTTATTTCTCTCCAATTTTGTGAACAAATTATTTACATTCCTGATAGTGAGCATTTCTCCTTTGTCACGAGAATCCATCCACCTGGCATATTAAAAAGCATGATAATTACACAGGTGCATCTTGTGTTGGGGACAATAAAAGGCCACTATAAAATGTGCAGTTTTGTCACACAACACAATGCCACAGATGTCTCAAGTTTTGAGGGAGTGTGCAATTGGCATGCGGACTGCAGGAATGTCCACCAGAGCTGTTGTCAGAAAATGTAATGTTAATTTCTCTACCATAAGCCAAAATTGTTTTAGAGAATTTGGCAGTATGTCCAACTCGCCTTACAACCGCAGATCACGTGTAACCACGCCAGCCCAGGACCTCCACATCTAGCTTTTTCACCTGTGGGATGTCTGAGATCAGTGAACTGAATAAATTAAAATAAAATCAGCCAAGACCTCAGAATAAAAACTGTAGACCTCCACAAGTCTGGTTCAACCTTGGGACCAATTTCCAAACGCCTGGAGGTACCACGTTCATCTGTACAAACAATAGTAGGCAAGTATAAATACCGTGAGACCACGCAGCCGTCATACAGCTCAGGAAGGAGACGCGTTCTGTCTCCTAGAAATGAACGTACTTTGCGAAAAGTGCAAATTAATCCCAGAACAACAGCAAAGGACCTTGTGAAGATGCTGGGGGAAACAGGTACAAAAGTATCTATATCCACAGTAAAACGAGTCCTATATCGACATAACCTGAAAGGCCGCTCAGCAAGGAAGAAGCCACTACTCCAAAACCGTCATAAAAAAGCCAGACTACGGTTTGCAACTGCACATGGGGACAAAGATCGTACTTTTTGGAGAAATGTCCTCTGGTCTGATGAAACAAAAATAAAACTGTTTGGCCATAATGACCATCGTTATGTTTGGAGGAAAAAAGGGGGATGCTTGCAAGCCGAAGAACACCATCCCAATCGTGAAGCACGGGGGTGGCAGCATCATGTTGTGGGGGTGTTTTTCTGCAGGAGGGACTGGTACACTTCACAAAATAGACAACATCATGAGGCAGGATAATGATGTGGATATATTGAAGCAACATCTCAAGACATCAGTCAGGAAGTTAAAGCTTGGTTGCAAATGGGTCTTCCAAATGAACAATGACCCCAAGCATACTTCCAAAGTTGTGGCAAAATGGTTTAAGGACAACAAAGTCAAGGTATTGGAGTGGCTATCACAAAGCCCTGACCTCAATCATATAGAAAATTTGTGGGCAGAACTGAAAAAGTGTGTGCGAGCAAGGAAGCCTACAAACCTGACTCAGTTACACCAGCTCTGTCAGGAGGAATGGGCCAAAATTCACCAAACTTATTATGGGAAGCTTGTGGAAGTCTACCCAAAACATTTGACCCAAGTTAAACAATTTAAAGGCAATACTACCAAATACTAATTGAGTGTATGTAAACTTCTGACCCGCTGGGAATGTGATGAAATAAATAAAAGCTGAAATAAATAATTCTCTCTACTATTATTCTGACATTTCACATTCTTAAATTATGTGGTGGTCCTAACTGACCTAAAACAGGGAATTGTTACTAGGATTAAATGTCAGGAATTGTGAAAAACTGAGTTTAAAAGTACTCGGCTAAGGTGTATGTAAACTTCTGACTTAAACTCTATGCCTCCAACTTCAGTGATTTTTGCAATTCGTTCCAGTCATTGGCAGCAGAGAACTGTAAGGAAAGGCGGCCAAAGTAGGTGTTGGCTTTGGGGATGACCAGTGAAATATACCTGCTGGAGCGCGTGCTACGGGTGGGTGTTGCTATGGTGATCAGTGGGCTGAGATAAGATGACTTATAGATGACCTGGAGCCAGTGGGTTTGGCGATGAATATGTAGCGAGGACCAGCCAGCAAGAGCATACAGGTCACAGTGGTGGGTGTATATGGGGCGTTGGTGACAAAACAGATGGAACTATGATAGACTGCATCCAATTTGCTGAGTGGAATGTTGGAGGCTAATTTGTAAATGACATTGTCGAAGTCAAGGATCGGTAGGATAGTCAGTTTTACTAGGGTTTTACTAAGTTTGGCAGCATGAGTGAAGGAGGATTTGTTGTGAAATAGGAAGCTGATTTCTAGATTTAACTTTGGATTGGAGATGCTTAATGTGAGTCTGGAAGGAGAGTTTACAGTCTAGCCAGACACCTAGGTATTTATAGTTGTCCACATATTCTGAGTCAGAACCGTCCAGAGTAGTGATGCTAGTCAGACGTGCGGGTGCGGGCCTTGATCGGTTGAAGAGCATGCATTTCGTTTTACTAGCATTTCAGAGCAGTTGGAGGCCACGGAAGTAGTGTTGTATAGCATTGACGCTCGTTTGGAGGTTTGTTAAGACAGTGTCCAAAGAAGGGCCAGATGTATACAGAATGGTGTCGTCTGCGTAGAGTTGGATCAAAGAATCACCCGCAGCAAGAGCGACATCATTGATATATACAGAGAAAAGAGTCGGCCTGAGAATTGAACCATGTGGCACCCCCATAGAGACTGCCAGAGGTCCGGACAACAGGCCCTCCGATTTGACACACTGAACTCTGTCTGAGAGGTAGTAGGTGAACCAGGCAAGGCAGTCATTAGAGAAACCAAGGCTTTTGAGTCTGCCGATGAGGATGTGGTGATTGACAGAGTCGAAAGCCTTGGCCAGGTCGATGAAGACGGCTGCACAGTACTGTCTTTTATCGATGGCGGTTATGATATCGTTTAGGACCTTGAGCGTGGCTGAGGTGCACCCGTGACCAGCTCGGAAACCAGATTGCATAACGGCGAAGGTACGGTGGGATTCAAAATGGTCGGTGATCTGTTTGTTCACTTGGCTTTCGAAGACTTTAGAAAGGCAGGGCAGGATGGATATAGGTCTGTAACAGTTTGGGTCTAGAGTGTCTCCCCTTTGAAGAGGGGGATGACCACGGCCGCTTTCCAATCTTTAGGAATCTCAGACGATACGAAAGACAGGTTGAACAGACTAGTAATAGGGTTTGCAACAATGGCGTTGGATGATTTTAGGAAGTGAGGATCCAGATTGTCTAGCCCAGCTGATTTGTAGGGATCCAGATTTTGCAGCTCTTTCAGAACATCAGCTGTCTGGATTTGGGTGAAGGAAAAGCAGGGGGAGGGGCTTGGGCCAGTTGCTGCGGGGGGTGCAGAGCTGTTGGCCGGGGTTGGGGTAGCCAGGTGGAAAGCATGGCCGGGCCGTAGAGAATTGCTTATTGAAATTCTCGATTATCGTGGATTTATCAGTGGTGACAGTCTTTCCTAGTCTCAGTGCAGTGGGCAGCTGGGAAGAGGTACTCTTATACTCCTTGATAAGTTTGGATGTATGTAAAACCCTCCATATTCTGCGTAGTTTTAGTATTACATGCCCACAGGAAACAATTATGGTGGCTGCATGTGTATTTAGACATAGCCTATTTAAAACAAGTTGTTTTGTTTAAAATTTTATTTGAATTATTTACTCTCTTTTTAGGCCTTGTCAATAATTAATTTAATCTTGCTTATTGACAACATTTGTCATGTCCATGCTCAGCCATAATGCTATTTACAGTAGGCCTAGCACCTATCAGTGTAAATGTTATGTACACTGTATATTTCCACATTGAAGCCATGAAATTACTTAAAACAATGTTGACTGCAAATAGATTCAAGTTAACATATTTAGCAAAGATGGGATAGGTCTACATGTTGTTATTTAGTTTCTGTAAGCTGTTTAACAAACTATAACGGACTAACATTGGAATTGGAGTTGATTCCAAGGCAAAACATCAAAGACCGTAAATACACAACTTGAAGCAACCACATATTTTGCCATGGAGCACGTTCTGATTGACCAGTGAGGGGTCAAGCTTCGACACACCCACAACTTGTTTATTCATCAAAACCCAGCACTTTCACGCCAACGGCAGCAACTGAGCTGATAATTGTGGTTGTGAAAATAGCTAAAATATTTCTGACACCCCCCCCAAACCTATAGCGCTACCGCCAGCGCTTAGGTTGACCATTGCATTATTGCGTTAGGTTTGTTAAAGTAGAGCCGTTAAGCAGACCCCTGTGGATTTCTTGTTGTCTATTGCTAGCAGAGCATCCAGGACTTATTTTTCAGTAAATATCCTAAAATAAAAACCTTGACTATAATTTCTCTGATCATTCAGCAAGTTTCCCCAATCAGCATCCAGCTCAATGTCATTGTGAATAGGCTTAGAAGTTCTTTCAAAGAGATAAATACAATGGTGATTAAATGCATCAATGATGGCTTTTTTTTCCGTAACAAGGCCAGTGAATTAATTTGTTGTGGCAGAGAGAATGATTTGGTCTATAAAAAATGACTTTTTAACATACATCTCATTCAATATATGTTTATATGTTAGCGTACTGTAAAATAAGAAGAAAGGTATTCTGTCAGATATGGTTTTCTCCTGTACATATTTAATATCAAATCAGATACCAGATGTGGCTATTACAGGCCATGGTTTTAAATGACGATATTGGTTCTTATTGCGTTTTTCCCCCTCCAGCCAGCGGCAGGCCACCTGCTAATCAGGAGCCAATCAGGGGAGACGGCCACAGGAAGGGCTCCGTGGTCAATGTGAACCCCACCAACATCAGACCCCAGAGTGATACCCCCGATATCCGCAAGTACAAGAAGAAGTTCAACACCGAGATCCTCTGTGCTGGCCTGTGGGGTAAGCAGCAGTTTAACACCCAGTCGACCCCTAGCCCCTATCCCCTAGAAACACACCTTTATAATAGCATTTTTTTAAATGTATTTTTATTTTTATTATTAACTCCTCCACCACCACCCCTCTTCGGAGGACAAATATCTTTTTGTTTTTTTACAGCTTTTTTGGTACATATACATATCGTTCAAAAGTTTGGGGTCACTTAGAAATGTCCTTGTTTTTGAAAGAAAAGCACATTTTTTGTCCATTAAAATAACATCAAATTGATCAGAAGTACAGTGTAGACATGGTTAATGTTGTAAATGACTATTGTAGCAGGAAACGGCAGATTTTTAATGGAATATCTACATAGGCATACAGAGGCCCATTGTCAGCAACCATCACTCTGTTCCAATGGTACGTTGTGTTAGCTAATCCAAGTTTATAATTTTAAAAGGCTAATTGCTCATTAGAAAACCCTTTTGCAATTATCTTAGCACAGCTGAAAACTCTTGTTCTGATTAAAGAAGCAATAAAACTGGCCTTCTTTAGACTAGTTGAGTATCTGGAGCATCAGCATTTGTGGGTTCGATTACAGGCTCGAAATGGCCAGAAACAAAGACTTTCTTCTGAAACTCGTCAGTCTATTCTTCTTTTGTGAAATGAAGGCTGTTCCATGCGAAAAATTGTCAAGAAACTGAAGATCTCGTACAGCGCTGTGTAATACCCCCTTCACAGAACAGCGCAAACTGACTCTAACCAGAATAAAAAGAGGAGTGGGAGTTCCCGCTGCACAACTGAGCAAGAGGACAAATACATTAGAGTGTCTAGTTTTGTCACGATCGTCTTGACTTTGTAGAGAGGACCAAAACGCAGCGTGTGAGAAATACATTCTTCTTTTATTTGAGAAGAGCAACGAACAAAACAAAACAACAAACTGACGACCGTGAAGCTATATAAACAGAAATGGTGCTGACACTGACCACTACACACTGACATAGACAATTACCCACAAACAGCTAAAGCCTATGGCTGCCTTAAATATGGCTCCCAATCAGAGACAACAATAACCAGCTGTCTCTGATTGAGAACCAATTCAGGCAACCATAGACTTTCCTAGACACCTACACTGAACACTAACCTATCTACTCTATTTAACCCCCTAAACCATACAACACCCTAGACAATACAAAAACACATAAACTTCCCCATGTCACACCCTGACCTAACTAAAATAATAATGAAAACAAAGATAACTAAGGCCAGGGTGTGACAAGTTTGAAAAACAGACGCCTCACAAGTCCTCAACTGGCAGCTTCATTAAATAGTACCCGCAAAACACCAGTCTCAACATCAACAGTAAAGAGGCGACTCCGGGATGCTGGCCTTCTAGGCAGAGTTCCTCTGTCCAGTGTCTTTGTTCTTTTACCCATCTTAATCTTTTATTTTTATTGGCCAGTCTGAGATATGGCTTTTTCTTTGCAACTCTACTTAGAAGGCCAGCATCGCAGAGTCGGCCTCTTCACTGTTGACGTTGAGACTGGTGTTTTGCTTACTTACGAGCCGCTAACCAACAATGCAGTTTCAAAAAAATATGGATAAGAATAAGAAATAAAAGTAACAAGTAATTAAAGAGCAGCAGTAAAATAACAATAACGAGATTAACACCCAATCTGCTCCTGACCCCTAGACACTTATTGTCAGGATTGGATAGGTATTGCCGTAATTTGATAATAGCTCTACCTTACAATGGTGTCTAGAGTGTATGAGCAATAGAGGTATATTTGGGAAAGGCCATCTTTTATGTATAGTACAGTATGCCTGTGTCTCAAATTGCATCCTATATCCTATATAGTACACTTCTTATGATCAGGTCCCATAGGACACTGGTCAAAAGTAGTGCACTATACAGGGAATAGGGTGCCATTTGGGACAGGTACTATGCTTGCTGAGGCTTGTGATGTTGAGACTAACACAGTGTGTTGGTCCAGGTGTGAACCTGCTGGTGGGGACAGAGAATGGTCTGTGGCTGCTGGACAGGAGCGGTCAGGGGAAGGTCTACTCTCTGATCAGCAGGAGACGCTTCCAACAGATGGACGTTCTGGAGGGCCTCAACGTGCTCATCACCATCTCAGGTAGTTAGCGTAGTACTACCATACACAAGAATACAGTACCGTATATACGCTCACACGTACACAGAGATAGACACACACAGATGTCTTATTTATTTTTATTTAACCTTATTTAACTAGGCAAGTCAATTAAGAACAAATTCTTATTTACAATGGCGACCTTCCCCGGCCAAACCCTAACGACGCTGGGCCAATTGTGTGCTGCCCTAAGGGACTCCCAATCACGGCCGGTTGTGATACAGCCTGGAATCAAACCAGGGTCTGTAGTGATGCCTAAAGCACTGAGATGCAGTGCCTTAGACCACAGTGCCACTCGGATGGATAGGCACACTCACCAAATAGGAAAGTTGTCCAACTAAAATGTCTTCTGCATTTATTCCAACCCCTCTGAATCAGAGAGGCTTAACCCACTGTTCCCCGGTGCCGTGGATGTTGATTAACTGCCTTGCTCAGGGGCAGAACAACAGATTTTGACCTTGTAAGCTCAGTGATTTGATCCAGCAACCTTCCGGTTACTGGCTCTAACCACTAGGCTACCAGCCGCCCTGTAGGTATAGTTTTGTCTTAGACATTTTTTTGCACTTACTTTTGCAGCCAACTTTGTCTTCCTCTAAACTCCATCACTATCCCGTTTTTAAGGTAAAAAGAACAAGCTGAGGTTGTACTACCTGTCTTGGCTGCGGAACAAGATCCTTCGGAATGACCCAGAGGTGGAGAAGAGGCAGGGCTGGACCTCTGTAGGGGACCTGGAAGGATGTGTGCACTACAAAGTTGGTGAGTATACACTACCTGGTCTTAGATCATGATAGCATCACTACTGATTTGTTGGATCAATCTTACATTTTATTGCATGACAGGCCTATACAGATGTTAGATCTTAATTTTTTATTTCACCCTTATTTAACCAGGTAGGCCAGTTGAGAACAAGTTATCAAATACAACTGCGACCTGGCCAAGAGAGCAAATTGAGCTAGTTTACTACAGCATTAAAATAATCCCCTGCAACAGGGTGATCAAATTAAGATCCTACATCTCGAGACCTTGGGACTATAAGGTTCTATCTGAAATCTTTGTCAAAAATGAGTTACTCACATACAGTGTATTCGGAAAGTATTCAGACCACTTGACTTTTTCAAAGTTTTCTTATGTTACAGCCTTATTCTAAAATTGATGAAATTGTTTTTTTTCTTCATCAATCTATGCACAATACCCCATAATAAAAAACTAAACCAGATTTTGGGGAATTTTTACAAATGTATTAAAACAAAAGAACTGAAATATCACATTTACATACTGTAAGTATTCAGACTCTTTACTCAGTCCTTTGTTGAAGCACCTTTGGCAATGATTACAGCCTCAAGTCTTCTTGGGAATGATGCTACAAGTTTGACACACTTGTATTTGAGGAGTTTCTCCCACTCTTCTCTCCAGATCCTCTCAAGTTCTGTCAGGTTGGATGGGGAGTGTTTCTGCACAGCTTATTTAAGGTATCTCTAGAGAGGTTCGATTGGGTTCAAGTTCAGGCTCTGGCTGAGCCACTCAAGGACATTCAGAGACTTGTCCCGAAGCCACTCCTGCGCATTGTCTTGGCTGTGGGCTTAGGGTCGTTGTCCTGTTGGAAGGTGAACCTTCCAGTCTGAGGTCCTGAGCACTCTGGATCAGGTTTTCATCAAGGATATCTCTGTACTTTGCTCCGTTCATATTTCCCTCGATCCTGACTAGTCTCCCAGTCCCTGTCACTGAAAAACATACCCACAGCATGATGCTGCCACCACCATGCTTCACCGTAGGGATGGTGGCAGGTTTCCTCAAGATGTGACGCTTGGCATTCAGGCCAAAGAGTTCAATCTTGGTTTCATCAGACCAGAGAATCTTGTTTCTCATGGTCAGAGTCCTTTAGGTGCTGGTTGTCCTTCTGGAAGGTTCCCCGATCTCCACAGTGGAACTCTGGAGCTCTGTCAAAGTGACCATCAGGTTCTTGGTCACCTACCTGACCAATGCCCATCTCCCTCTATTGTTTAGTTTGGCCGGATGGCCAGCTCTAGGAAGAGTCTTGGTGGTTCCAAACTTCTTCCATTTAAGAATGATGGAGGCCACTGTGTTCTTGGGGTACTTCAATATGGCAGAAAAGTTTTGGTACCCTTCCCCAGATCTGTGCCTCGACGCAATCCTGTCTCAGAGCTCTACGGAGAATTCCTTCGACCTCATGGCTTGGTTTTTGCTCTGATATGCACTGTCAACTGTGGGACCTTATATAGACAGGTGTGTGCCTTTCCAAATCATGTCCAATCAATTGAATTTACCACAGGTGGACTCCAATCAAGTTGTAGAAACATCTCAAGGATGATCAATGTAAACTAGATGCACCTGAGCTCAAATTCTCATAGCAAAGGGTCTGAATACTTATGTAAATGAGGTATTTCCAATTTCTTTATATACATTTGCGAACATTTCTAAAAACCTGTTTTTGCTTTGTCATTATGGGGTATTGTGAGTAAATTGATTAGGAAAATGTTTTATTCAATCAAGAAAAGGGGTCTGAATACTTTTCGAATGCACTGTATAATAGATATTTAGATGGTTCTTCATATGTCTGTGAAGTTCGATTTTTGAGATTGACATTTAAGATCCATAAGGTTCTATCTGCGATTGCACCCCCCTAAAAAAATGATTTACAAATGTCTCAGGATTTTGATACTCTGCACTTCAGGTACCTTTAAGGGAGGAACTTAATGGGTTATGAAAGAATAATTCACTACAAAATAGTTCTGAGATCTGTGATGTGAAAACTTTGATGCTCAATATCTCAGGACTATGCTTTGCACAGATAGAACCTCACGATCTGTGTGAACAATATTAAAACCGTTGACACATTGCTGCTTATCAAAGGTCTTTGTGTTGTGATATACAGAAAGCAATGGGTATAAGACAAGAAAAAAACTATTTCAATATGTATCTATTCTCTGTGTCTGACTCCATTAGAGCACAAGAGGTGTGTGTGTGTGTGTGTGTGTGTGTGTGTGTGTGTGTGTGTGTGTGTGTGTGTGTGTGTGTGTGTGTGTGTGTGTGTGTGTGTGTGTGTGTGTGTGTGTGTGTGTGTGTGTGTGTGTGTGTGTGTGTGTGTGTGAGAGAGAAAATGGGTGCATGTGAACTCTGTGAGTGAATGACTGTCAGTGTGCAGTGTTGAGCTCAGCAATGTGAGCCTCTCTTTCCTGTGACTCTTCCTGCTGTTAGTTACAGCGTTGACAGAGTGAGGACATTTCAGGGACTCCAACCCAGGAAGGATATGATGTCATAGTGAGGCACACACTGTCCTTCCCAGCAATCCCCTCAGTATTGTTTCTCATAATCGGAGGCATGCTGCTATTGCCTCAGTGGAAGGCAATGAGCTTCCGGCCTTTCAAAGTGTAGTTATCAGATGGGTTGCATCCCAAAAGTAGTGCACTATATAGGGAATAAGGTGCCATTTGGGACGCAACCAAAAACCTCTTTGTTGAGATTGTAACACTAACGTGCCAGTGGTCTTGTACTAATGATCATTAGACAGACTGATGTAGTGTAATAAGCCTTTATCTTGTTCTGTATTCAGTATGAGAGAAATCCCTAATCCTCATTGAAAATCCCTGTTCTTTGTTACATGCAATTTCAGTTCGATATGAGAAGATTAAGTTCCTGGTGATTGCCTTGAAGAATGCTGTGGAGGTGTACGCATGGGCTCCCAAACCTTACCATAAGTTCATGGCTTTCAAGGTCAGCTTGACAACACTGTCCTAGTTCTGAACCCTCCTCAGTGGCTCACTCTAGTTCTAACACATCTCTCTGTGATGAACATGTTTGAACTCTTTCTACTCACTGCACAGAGAATATCATCAAAGATATGAAACAGACTAACCCCAGCAGTCACTATGAGTTGGTGCCTACTGTCATCACTATTCACTATTAATATCAGGACCAGAGTATGTCCTGGCCCTGTCTTGACCAGGAACAACTCTGGCCCCTGGTTATACTCCTGGCCTTACATACAGTATGACTTAATGTACAGTGGCAAGAAAAAGTATGTGAACATTTTGGAAATACCTGGATTTCTGCATAAATTGGTCATGAAATTTGATCTGATCTTCATCTAGGTCACAACAATAGACAAACACAGTCTGCTTAAACTAATAACACAAACAATTATACGTGTTCATGTCTTTATCGAACACACCGTGTAAATATTAACAGTGCAGAGTGTAAAAAGTATGTTAACTCTTGGATTTAATAACTGGTTGACCCTCCTTTGGCAGCATCAACCTCAACCAAACGTTTTCTGTAGTTGCGGATCAGACCTGCACAACGGTCAGGAGGAATTTTGGACCATTCCTCTTTACACAACTGTTTCAGTTCAGCAATTTTCTTGGGATGTCTGGTGTGAACTTCTCTTTTGAGGTCATGTCACAGCATCTCAATCGGGTTGAGGTCAGGACTCTGACTGGCCCACTCCAGAAGGCGTATTTTCTTCTGTTGAAGCCATTCTGTTGTTGATTTACTTCTGTGTTTTGAGTTGTTGTCCTGTTGCATCACCCAACTTCTGTTGAGCTTCAATTGGCGGACAGATAGCCTAACATTCTCCTGCAAAATGTCTTGATAAACTTGGGAATTCATTTTTCCGTCGATGATAGCAAGCTATCCAGGCCCTGAGGCAGCAAAGCAGCCCCAAACAGTTGGGATGAGGTTTTGATGTTGGTGTGCTGTGCCTTTCTTTCTCCACTCAGGTTTGTGTGTTCCTTCCAAATAACTCAACTGTAGTTTAATCTGTCCACAGAATATTTTGCCAGTAGCACTGTGGAACATCCAGGTGCACTTTTGCAAACTTCAGACGTGCAACAATGTTTTTTGGGGGGCAGCGGTGGCTTCTTCCGAGGTGTCCTCCCATGAACACCATTCTTGTTTAGTGTTTTACGTATCGTAGACTCGTCAACAAAGATGTTAGCATGTTCCAGAGATTTCTATAAGTCTTTATCTGACACTCTAGGATTCTTATTAACCTCATTGAGCATTCTGCACTGTGCTCTTGCAGTCATCTTTACAGGATGGCCACTCCTTGGCAGAGTAGCAACAGTGCTGAACTTTCTGCTTCTTGTGAATAACAAACAAATATTTTGTGAGAGTTTTTTAAAGGGCAAGGCAGCTCTAACCAACATCTCCAATCTCGTCTCATTGGACTCCAGGTTAGCTAACTCCAATTAGCTTTTGGAGAAGTCATTAGCCTAGGGGTTCACATACTTTTTCCACCTGACACTGTAAATGTTTTAATGATGTATTCAATATAGACAAGAACAATACAATAAGCACACTATGTTTGTCTATTTGTGTGACTTAGATAAAGATCAGATCAAATTTGATAACCAATTTATGCAGAAATCCAGGTAATTCCAAAGGGTTCATATACAGTTTAAGTCAGAATTTTACATACACCTTAGCCAAGTACTTTTAAACTCAGTTTTTCACAATTCCTGACATTTAATCCTAGTAACAATTCCCTGTTTTAGGTCAGTTACGAGCACCACTTTATTTTAAGAATGTGAAATGTCAGAATAATAGTAGAGAGAATCATTTATTTCAGATTTTATTTCTTTTATCACATTCCCAGTTGGTCAGAAGTTTACATGCACTCAATTAGTATTTGGTAGCATTGCCTTTAAATTGTTTAACTTGGGTCAAATGTTTCTGGTAGAATTCCACAAGCTTCCCACAATCAGTTGGGTGAATTTTGGCCCATTCCTCCTGACAGAGCTGGTGTAACTGAGTTGGGTTTGTAGGCCTCCTTGCTCGCACACACTTTTTCAGTTCTGCCCACACATTTTCTATTGGATTGAGGTCAGGGCTTTGTGATGGCCACTCCAATATCTTGACTTTGTTGTCCTTAAGCCATTTTGTCACAACTTTGGAAGTATGCTTCCATTTGGAAGACCCATTTGCGACCAAGCTTTAACTTCCTGACTAATGTCTTGAGATGTTGCTTCAATATATCCACATAATTTTCCTTCCTCATGAAGCCATCTATTTTAAGTGCACCAGTATCTCCTGCAGCAAAGCACCACCACAACATGATGCTGCCACCCCCGTGCTTCACGGTCGGGATGGTGTTCATTGGCTTGCAAGCCTCCCCCTTTTTCCTCCAAACATAACGATGGCCATCATGGCCAAACAGTTCTATTTTTGTTCCATCAGACCAGAGGACATTTCTCCAAAAAGTACAATCTTTGTCCCCATGTGCTGTTGCACACCGTAGTCTGGCTTTTTTATGGCTGTTTTGGAGCAGTGGCTTCTTCCTTGCTGACTGGCCTTTTAGGTTATGTCGATATAGGACTTGTTTTACTGTGGATATAGATACTTTTGTACCTGTTTCCTCCAGCATCTTCACAAGGTCCTTTGCTGTTGTTCTGGGATTGACTTGCACTTTTTGCACCAAAATACGTTAATCTCTAGGAGACAGAACACGTCTCCTTCCTGAATGGTATGACAGCTGCGTGGTCCCATGGTGTTTATACTTGCGTACTATTGTTTGTACAGATGAACGTGGTACCTTCAGGCATTTGGAAATTTCTTGTGGAGGTCTTTTTCTTTTCGGATTTATTTTGATTTTCCCATGATGTCAAGCAAATTGGCAGTGAGTTTGAAGGTAGGCCTTGAAATACATCCACAGGTACACCTCCAATTGACTCAAATTATGTCAATTAGCCTATCAGAAGCTTCTAAAGCCATGACATCATTTTCTGGAATTTTCCAAGCTGGTTTAAAGGCAGGGTCTACTTAGTGTATGTAAACTTCTGACCCACTGGAATTAAGATACAGTGAATTTTAAGTGAAATAATCTGTCTGTAAACAATTGTTGGAAAAATGACTTGTGTCATGCACAAAGCAGATGTCCTAACCGACTTGCCAAAACTATAATTTGTTAACAAGAAATTTGTGGTGTGGTTAAAAAAAAAATGTAATGACTCCAACCTAAGTGTATGTAAACTTCCGACTTCAAATGTACTTTTTCTTGCCACTGTCCCTAGGGTTATGACATAAGACATGTTGACTCTCCCTAAGTCATTCCTCATGTCTTTCCTTGTTGTGTGTGTCCGGTACAGTCGTTCGGCTCGCTCCCCCAGAGGCCTCTGTCCGTGGACCTGACGGTGGAAGATGGACAGAGACTTAAGGTCATCTACGGCTCCCTGTCGGGCTTCCACGCCATCGACGTTGACTCGGGGACACCCTATGACATCTACCTGCCCACGCATGTAAGTCACCCACCCCCAACTTTGCCCCCAGCCTCCTCTAACCTCTCCCCAGCCTCCTCCACCCTCTCCCCAGCTCAGCCTCCTCTAACCTCTCCCCAGCTCAGCCTCCTCTAACCTCTCCCCAGCCCAGCCTCCTCTAACCTCTCCCCAGCCCCCTCCACCCTCTCCCCAGCCCAGCCTCCTCTAACCTCTCCCCAGCCCAGCCTCCTCTAACCTCTCCCCAGCCCCCTCCACCCTCTCCCCAGCCCAGCCTCCTCTAACCTCTCCCCAGCCCCCTCCACCCTCTCCCCAGCCCCCTCCACCCTCTCCCCAGCCCCCTCCACCCTCTCCCCAGCTCAGCCTCCTCTAACCTCTCCCCAGCCCAGCCTCCTCTAACCTCTCCCCAGCCCAGCCTCCTCTAACCTCTCCCCAGCCCCCTCCACCCTCTCCCCAGCCCAGCCTCCTCTAACCTCTCCCCAGCCCAGCCTCCTCTAACCTCTCCCCAGCCCCCTCCACCCTCTCCCCAGCCCAGCCTCCTCTAACCTCTCCCCAGCCCCCTCCACCCTCTCCCCAGCCCAGCCTCCTCTAACCTCTCCCCAGCCCCCTCCACCCTCTCCCCAGCCCAGCCTCCTCTAACCTCTCCCCAGCCCAGCCTCCTCTAACCTCTCCCCAGCCCCCTCCACCCTCTCCCCAGCCCAGCCTCCTCTAACCTCTCCCCAGCCCCCTCCACCCTCTCCCCAGCCCAGCCTCCTCTAACCTCTCCCCAGCCCCCTCCACCCGCTCCCCAGCCCCCTCCACCCTCTCCCCAGCCCCCTCCACCCTCTCCCCAGCCCCCTCCACCCTCTCCCCAGCCCAGCCTCCTCTAACCTCTCCCCAGCCCCCTCCACCCTCTGCCCAGCTCAGCCTCCTCTAATCTCTCCCCAGTCCCCTCCACCCTCTCCCCAGCCCCCTCCACCCTCTCCCCAGCTCAGCCTCCTCTAACCTCTCCCCAGCCCCCTCCACCCTCTCCCCAGCTCAGCCTCCTCTAATCTCTCCCCAGCCCCCTCCACCCTCTCCCCAGCCCCCTCCACCCTCTCCCCAGCCCCCTCCACCCTCTCCCCAGCTCAGCCTCCTCTAACCTCTCCCCAGCCTCCTCCACCCTCTCCCCAGCTCAGCCTCCTCTCCTCAGGGCCATGCAGCCTGGATCTCTGTTCTCTAGCAGCTAAACAGCTCCTTTTCTCTGCACCCACGCCACTCAGCTCTTACAGTGAACTTTTGTTCCGACTCAGAGTCGATGTGGGTAGAAGCTGTTTGTCATCACAGGCAGTTGACTAATTTCAGTCTAATATTGACAGGATGGGTTTGTGTTTAAGCCAGGCCTGATATTGTCCGTGTCTGACCTTGTGGCAAAAGCCTTTTGGCATTTCTGTCTTTTGTAAATTGATTTCTCAAGAAGCCTCTCTTAGAAATTCTGCTTCGTCACAGTATAAGCTCAAACATCACTTACCTCAAAGCAAAGGAGATTCCGTACATTTAGGGAACTTTCCCTTCTTGGGAGCAAAGAGATTTACTGAAAAATAACTCAATAATCAGTCCATTAATCTACCTTGGTCACAACAGTTGTCTGAAGATACAGGGAGGTAAGACTTGGTCAGTAATTAATGATTAGTTAATCTCAATGGCAGCTGTGTTTGTCAGTCTGCCAGGAGGTGAACAAGGCTGAGAATGTCTAGCCAGCTGGACCAGGTGATGGATCCTGTTAATGCCTTTAACCCCTCTAAGAGGCTCAAGGTGTAGCAGAGCGGCGCACAATGGTGCAGAGTTTTGCAGTCTTAGACACTGTAGACAGGGGAGCCGAGGCAGCCTCTACTGCTACTGATGAGAATCCCCCCCCCCCCACACACACACACTGCTGCAGACACACAACCTCACACACACACTGCTGCAGAGAGCTGCTGGGAGCTGAGAGCCAGAGCAGAGGGAGAACACTATCCCAAGGAAATGAGCTCTATGACACACACACACACACACACCCCAGTGTGCTAGTTCCCAGTGCTGTGCCCAGAGGTGTGATGTGGCTGTATCCCACTTCTCCCACTGTGCTGGCCCACAAAGCTATCATTGGCTGCTTCTCTTTGGCCCCAGTTTCCATCCATGTGTGCTACTTTTCAACAGATAGATAGCTCTAAGTACACCTCGGCAGCGCTGGCTAACCATGTGCCTGCTAAACGGACCTGTTATTCTGCTATTTTTACTGATAGCACTTTTTTCTGATATATTTTCACTCCATAATACTGGTATTTTACCCTGCAGCGGAAGAGAAGAGTCCTTCTCTTTTACCCAATCACTCACTCTCACATTCACTCTCATATTCACTCTCTCACTGACACCCTCTGGTCCGCTCATTCTCGCCTTCACACACACACACACACACACACCTTTTCTCCCACGTATGTTCTCAATGTTGGCTGCTGTTGATGATGAGATGATCAGGATACCGAGACAGCGGATTAAGATAGCGCTGTGTCTGTGGATGCCTGTGTTGATGCTGAGGATTGTGGTGGCACAGCCACAGCAGCACGTGGACAGCGGAGTGCAGCTGGGGAGACAGGCTCCCGGCCGGGCAAGTATGGGGATCCTTACAACTGGTCCTGTGGTGACTAACACTGGTCCTGTGGTGACTAACACTGGTCCTGTGGTGACTAACACTGGTCCTGTGGTGACTAACACTGGTCCTGTGGTGACTGACACTGGTCCTGTGGTGACTAACACTGGTCCTGTGGTGACTGACACTGGTCCTGTGGTGACTGACACTGGTCCTGTGGTGACTAACACTGGTCCTGTGGTGACTAACACTGGTCCTGTGGTGACTAACACTGGTCATGTGGTGACTAACACTGGTCCTGTGGTGACTAACACTGGTCCTGTGGTGACTGACACTGGTCCTGTGCTGACTAACACTGGTCCTGTGGTGACTAACACTGGTCCTGTGGTGACTAACACTGGTCCTGTGGTGACTAACACTGGTCCTGTGGTGACTGTGACTTACTGTACATAGAGCTTTTGGGGTTGTTTGAGGTGTTGGTTTGTTTGGGGACTTGGTTTTCTACCTGCTGTTTAAGCCACTAGTCTAAGCCAGTACGGACTCACTTATAGCAGCTCTCATATAGAAAGTCTTTGTAATAATCTTCTTATGCAAAGAGGTATTTTTGGGTTAATGTGGATCACCTTAGGTATTAGAAATGTTGTGTATGTATCAATGGTGCAGCCGAAGACTTGTTACGAAACTGTTGCATCCTCATAGAGATAACAGACACTGTCTTCTTGTTTGAATGTGGGCCGTTATGCAAGTGCTTGTGAGAGACCTGGGGGGTCAGAAGTGGTTCCTTTCTCCTCACTGCTTCCTTCTCCTCCTCACTGCCACTCGCCGCCTCTTCCTCACTGCCTTCTCCTCCTCATTGCCGCTCGCTGCTTCCTCACTGCCACTCGCTTCCTCCTCCTTCTCCTTCTCACTGCCGCTTGCTACTTCCTCTTCCTCACTGTCACTCGCTTCCTCCTCCTTCTCCTCTTCACTGCCGCTCGCTGCCGCCTCTTCCTCACTGCCACTCGCCTCCTCCTCCTCCTCCTCACTGCCGCTCGCTTCCTCCTCACTGCCGCTCGCTTCCTCCTCACTGCCACTCGCTTCCTCCTCCTTCTCACTGCCGCTCCCTTCCTCCTCCTTCTCCTTCTCACTGCCGCTCGCTGCTTCCTCTTCCTCAATGCCACTCGCTTCCTCCTCCTCCTTCTCACTGCCGCTCGCTGCTTCCTCTTCCTCACTGCCACTCGCTGCTTCCTCTTCCTCACTGCCACTCGCTTCCTCCTCCTCCTCACTGCCGCTCGCTTCCTCCTCACTGCCACTCGCTTCCTCCTCCTCCTCACTGCCGCTCGCTTCCTCCTCACTGCCACTCGCTTCCTCCTCCTCCTTCTCACTGCCACTCGCTGCTTCCTCTTCCTCACTGCCACTTGCCTCCTCCTCCTCCTCACTGCCGCTCGCTTCCTCCTCACTGCCGCTCGCTTCCTCCTCACTGCCACTCGCTTCCTCCTCCTTCTCACTGCCGCTCCCTTCCTCCTCCTTCTCCTTCTCACTGCCGCTCGCTGCCTCCTCTTCCTCACTGCCACTTGCCTCCTCCTCCTCCTCACTGCCACTCGCTTCCTCCTCACTGCCGCTCGCTTCCTCCTCACTGCCACTCGCTTCCTCCTCCTTCTCACTGCCGCTCCCTTCCTCCTCCTTCTCCTTCTCACTGCCGCTCGCTGCTTCCTCTTCCTCACTGCCACTCGCTTCCTCCTCCTCCTCACTGCTGCTCGCTGCCTCCTCCTCCTCACTGCCAAGAGGCGGTTCAGTGGTTATATAGCTCTGAATCACATCTCAGTGGAGCTCACCAGCCATAGAAACAACATTCATGTGGGTACCTAAGTTGTATTCCGATGCCAGGAGAGAAAGAGCTGAGCACACGAGCGTGTTTGGCAAATTAGTTTGTAATTAGAGAATTTAAGTCAAGACATCGTGTGCCGATTAATTAGCTGAGACGTTCTAATGAATTAAGCCATGTCGTCACCCTCTCTCTGTTGCTGCCTGTAGTCAGTGGCTGGGCTGATTCAACATAGTGAGTGAGAAAGGGGATGTGAAATTATAGAATGAAGGACCGATATACACAGTTTATTAGGTACACCATCCCGTTCACAAAAATGGATTGCTCCTACAGACAGGCAGACAGGCATTGAGGCATTCAGTTACTGTTCTGTTGAATGTTACAATGGGGAAAACATGCTCAAAGTCACTTAGGTCAAATATTTTGATCATTGATGCCAGGCACGCCAGATCCAGTTCACTGTGTGAATCAGCCTCTTATCTATTGGAATTAACCGAGATGGTTTCAGGGAGGGAGAGTGGGCCGATCGAGGCAATAAAACTTTTTTTTATTAAACAATGTTAGTTTGTGTATTAGGAGGATTACAACTGGTGATGGGGGTGGGGCTGTGTGATTATAGCTGTTGCTTCTAGAGATGGAGAGATTTGGAGTGAGAGTGCTGTGCTGCACTTCCAGTGGTCGGCAAGTCAAGAAGATGGTTATTTTCCAACGGACAGAATGATAACTGATACAGTATAACACTATACTACAGATAGAGACACTATAGAAATCATCCTGGCTGTGCCCCAAATGACACCCTATTCTGCTTGGGCTCTGGTCAAATGTAATGCACTAGATAGGGGATAGGGTGCCACTTTATAATCATCTCATCTGATTGTGTTTTGTGTCTGTCTCAGATCCAAGGTGTGATCCGGCCTCATGCCATCATCATCCTACCCAACAGCAGTGGCATGGAGGTGCTGGTGTGTTATGAGGACGAGGGTGTTTACATAGACACCTACGGACGCATCACCAAGGAGACAGTGCTGCAGTGGGGAGAGATGCCTGCATCTGTCGGTGAGTTTATGTACATCGTACACACTCACCCAATCAACACCTGCAGGCTGTGTGTGTGTGTGTGTGTGTGTGTGTGTGTGTGTGTGTGTGTGTGTGTGTGCGTGTGCGTGTGCGTGTGCGTGTGTGTGTCTTGAGAAAGGGGCTAGAGAGATATTCCACTTCCACTCAGAATGAAAAATACTTCTATCTTTGATAGACTGCAGACCCCCACCATTTAAACAATAGAACATGTCTCTTCTATCATCCCTTTTTGTTATGCAGCAGCCAGGAAGTAACCGTTGTCAATTGTGCTTGGAGCACTGGGTGCAAAGAGGAGTCAAGCTGGATCCAACCCCTCTAGACAGATTTGGGACAATAAAAATAAGATGTTCTGTTAGACTGTTTAAGTTGGGTCCATTGGCCAGGTCATTATTCAAGGGGAAGGGGTATCTGTGAGGAATAGATTACAGACAGGACAGCGCTCAGCAAAGCCCGGACCTGTGTATATATAGTGTAAATAAACTCAGACCAGACCAGAGTATATAGAGTATAAATAAACTCAGTCCAGACCAGAGTATATAGAGTATAAATAAACTCAGTCCAGACCAGAGTATATAGAGTATAAATAAACTCAGTCCAGGCCAAAGTATATAGAGTATACAGTAACAGTCAAAAGTTTGGACACACCTACTAATTTCTTTATTTTGACTATTTTCTACATTGTAGAATAATAGTGAAGACATCAAAACAATTAAATAACACATATGGAATCATGTAGTAAGTGTTAAACAAATCAAAATTTATTTATATTTGAGATTCTTCAAAGTAGCCACCCTTTCCCTTGATGACAGCTTTGCACACTCTTGGCATTCTCTCAACCAGCTTCATGAGGTTGTCACCTGGAATGCATTTCAATTAACAGGTGTGCCTTGTTAAAAGTTAATTTGTGGAATTTCTTTCCTTATTAATGTGTTTGAGCCAATCAGTTGTGTTGTGACAAGGTAGGGGTGGGATACAGAAGATGTCCCTATTTGGTAAAAGACCAAGTCCATAATATGGCAAGAACAGCTCAAATAAGCAAAGACAAACGACAGTCCATCATTACTTTAAGACATGAAAGTCAGTCAATGCGGAAAAGTTAAAGAACTTTAAACGTTTTTTCAAGTGCAGTCGCAAAAACCATCAAGCGCTATGATGAAACTGGCTCTCATGAGGACCACCACAGGAAAGGAAGACCCAGAGTTACCTCTGCTGCAGAGAATAAGTTCATTAGAGTTAACTGCACCTCAGATTGCAGCCCAAATAAATGCTTCACAGAGTTCAAGTAACAGACACATCTAGTAACAGGAAGAATGACACTTAAAAAAAATATCTGACCAGCAAGCACTGAGATATGGAATGTTTGGGAATACATAGAATGTTTGGGAATGACGTATACTAAGGCATTTGTAAAAATTCTATAGCAATATAGAGTGGGAAAGCGGCCAGGCATTTTGACAATGAATAAACACTGCAGCAAATAAAACCAAATACAAACTTCTGTCACGTCCAAGACCGGAGTCTACGCAGGCAGTCTCACAAAGAGAATCAGGCCTTCATGGTCGAATTGCTGCAAAGAAACCACTACTAAATGACACCAATAAGAAGAAAAGGCTTGCTTGGGCCAAGAAACAACGAGCAATGGACATTAGATCAGTGGAAATCTGCCCTTTGGTCTGATGAATCCAATTTGAGATTTTTGGTTCCAACCGCCGTGTCTTTGTGAGACGCAGAGTAGGTGAACAGATGATCTCCGCATGTGTGGTTCCCACCGTGAAGTATGGAGGAGGAGGTGTGATGGTGTGGGGGTGCTTTGCTGGTGACACTGTCAGTGGTTTATTTAGAATTCAAGGCACACTCAAACAGCATGGCTACCACAGCATTCTGCAGTGATACGCCACCCCATCTGGTTTGCACTTAGTGGGACTATCATTTGTTTTTTCAACAGGACAATACACCTCCAGGCTGTGTAAGGGCTATTTGACCAAAGGAGAGTTGCTGCATCAGGTGCTGCATCAGATGACCTGGCCTCCACAATCAGCCGACCTCAACCCAATTGAGATGGTTTGGGATGAGTTGGACCTCAGAGTGAAGGAAAAGCAGCCAACGAGTGCTCAGCATATGTGGGAACTCCTTCTTGACTGTTGAAAAAGCATTCCTCATGAAGCTGGTTGAGAGAGTGCCAAGACTGTGCAAAGCTGTCATCAAGGCAAAGGGTGGCTACTTTAAAGAATCTCAAATATAAAATATATTTTGATTTGTTTAACACTTTTTTTGGTTACTACATGATTCCATATGTGTTATTTCACAGTTTTGATGTCTTCACTATTATTCTACAATGTAGAAAAATAAAATAAAAACCCTTGAACGAGTAGGTGTGTCCAAACTTTTGACTGGTACTGTAAATAAACTCAGCCCAGAGCAGAGTTCATAGAGTATAAGTAAACTCAGCCCAGACCAGAGTATATACAGTCAGAAACCTTCAGAAAGTATTCCCCTTGTCTTATTCCACGTTTTTTTGTATTACCGCCTGAATTATTACTCATCTACAGTCGTGGCCAAAAGTTTTGAGAATGACACAAATATTCATTTCCACAAATATTCATTTCCACAAAGTTTGCTGCTTCAGTGTCTTTAGATATTTTTGTCAGATGTTACTATGGAGTAGAAGTATAATTACAAGCATTTCATGTGTCAAAGGCTTTTATTGACAATTACATGAAGTTGATGCAAAGAGTCAATATTTGCAGTGTTGACCCTTCTTTTTCAAGACCTCTGCAATCCGCCCTGGCATTCTGTCAATTAACTGGGCCACATCCTGACTGATGGCAGCCCATTCTTGCATAATCAAGGCTTGGAGTTTGTGGGTTTTTGTTTGTCCACCCGCCTCTTGAGGATTGACCACAAGTTCTCAATGGGATTAAGAGCTGGGGAGTTTCCTGGCCATGGACCCAAAATATCGATGTTTTGTTTCCCCGAGCCACTTAGTTATCACTTTTGCCTTATGGCAAGGAGCTCCATCATGCTGGAAAAGGCATTGTTCGTCACCAAACTGTTCCTGGATGGTTGGGAGAAGTTGCTCTCTGAGGATGTGTTGGTACCATTCTTTATTCATGGCTGTGTTCTTAGGCAAAATTGTGAGTGAGCCCACTCCCTTGGCTGAGAAGGAACCCCACACATGAATGGTCTCAGGATGCTTTACTGTTGACGTGACACAGGACTGATGGTAGCGCTCACCTTGTCTTCTCCGGACAAGCTTTTTCCCGGATGCCCCAAACAATCAGAAAGGGAATTCATCAGAGAAAATGACTTTATCCCAGTCCTCAGCAGTCCAATCCCTGTAACCTTTACAGAATATCAGTCTGTCCCTGATGTTTTTCCTGGAGAGAAGTGGCTTCTTTGCTGCCCTTCTTGACACCAGGCCATCCTCCAAAAATCTTCTTCTCACTGTGTGTGCAGATGCACCAACAGCTGCCTGCTTCCATTCCTGAGCAAGCTCGGTACCGGTGGTGCCCTATCCCGCAGCTGAATCAACTTTGGGAGACGGCCCTGAAGCCTTGTTCACAACAATTGAACCACTCTCCTTGAAGTTCTTGATGACCCGATAAATGGTTGATTTAGGTGCAATCTTACTGGCAGCAATATCCTTGCCTGTGAAGCCCTTTTTGTGCAAAGCAATGATGACGGCACGTGTTTCCTTGCAGGTAACCATGGTTGACAGAGGAAGAACAATGATTCCAAGCACCACCATCCTTTTGAAGCTTCCAGTCTGTTATTCGAACTCAATCAGCATGGCAGAGTGATCTCCAGCCTAGTCCTCATCGACACTCACACCTGTGTTAATGAGAGAATCACTGACATGTCAGCTGGTCCTTTTGTGGCAGGGCTGAAATGCAGTGTAAATGTTTTTGGGGGATTCAGTTCATTTGGATGGCAAAGAGGGACTTTGCAATTAATTGCAATTCATCGGATGACTCTTCATAACATTCTGGAGTATATGCAAATTGCTATGATACAAACTGAGGCAGCAGACTTTGTGAAAATTAATAATTGTCATTATAATAACTTTTGGCCACGACTGTACACACAGTGCCGCATAATGACAAAGTGAAAACTTGTTTTAAAATTGTTTTACAAATATATTGAGAATGAAATGCAGAAATATCTCATTTACATATGCATTCACACCACTGAGTCACTACATGTTAGAATCCCCTTCTCAGTGATTACAGATTTGAGTCTTTCTGGTTACGTCTTTAAGAGCTTTTACACACCTGGATTGCACAATATTTGCATTCTTTTTTAAATTCTTCAAGCCCTGTCAAGTTGGTTGTTGATAATTCAAGACAAAGGAAATTATTGTGGACTACAGGAAAAGAAGGACCGAGCACGCCCCCATTCTCATCGACGGGACTGTAGTGGAGCAGGTTGAGAGCTTCAAGTACCTTGGCGTCCACCTCACCAACAAACTAACATGGTCCAAGCACAACAAGACAGTCGTTAAGAGGACACGACAAAACCTATACCCCCTCAGGAGACTGAAAAGATTTGACATGGGTCCTCAGATCTTCAAAAAGTTCTACAGCTGCACCATCGAAAGCATCCTCACGGGTTACATCACTGCCCGGTATGACAACTACTCGGCCTCCGACCGCAAGGCACTACAGAGTGTAGTGCATACGGCCCAGTACATCATTGGGGCCAAGCTTCCTGCCATCCAGGAACTCCATACCAGGCGGTGTCAGATGAAGGCCCTAAAAATTGTCAAAGACTCCACCCACCCTAGTCATAGGCTGTTCTCTTTGACAGATTATTTCACTTATAATTCACTGTATCACAATTCCAGTGGGTCAGAAGTTTACATACACTAAGTTGACCCTGCCTTTAAACAGCTTGGAAAATTCCAGAAAAGGTTGTCATGGCTTTAGAGGCTTCTGATAGGATAATTGACATCATTTTAGTCAATTGGAGGTGTACCTGTGAATGTATTTCAAGGCTTACCTTCAAACTCAATACCTCTTTGCTTGACATCATGGGAAAATCAAAAGAAATCAGCCAGGACTTCAGAAAAAAAAATTGTAGACCTCCACAAGTCTGGTTCATCCTTGGGAGCAATTTCCAAATGCCTGAAGGTACCACGTTCATCTGTACAAACAATAGTGCTCAAGTATAAACACCATGGGACCATCCAGCCCTCATACCGCCCAGGAAGGAGAGGCGTTCTGTCTCCTAGAGATGAACGTACTTTGGTGCGTAAAGTGCAAATCAATCACAGAACAACAGCAAAGGACCTTGTGAAGATTCTGGGGGAAACAGGCACAAAAGTATTTATATCCACAGTAAAACGAGTCCTATATCGACATAACCTGAAAGGCCGCTCAGCAAGGAAGAAACCACTGCTCCAAAACCACCATTAAAAACCAGACTAAGTAAGGTTGGCAACTGCACATGGGGACAATGATCATACTTTTTGGAGAAATGTCCTCTGGTCTGATGAAACAAAGATATAACTTTTGTCCATAATGACCATCATTATGTTTGGAGGAAAAAGGGGGAGGCTTGCAAGCCGAAGAACACCATCCCAACTGTGAAGTACGGGGGTGGCAGCATCATGTTGTGGGGGTGCTTTGCTGCAGGAGGGACTGGTGCACTTCACAAAATAGATGGCATCATGAGGAAGGAAAATTATGTGGATATAATAAAGCAACATCTCAAGACATCAGTCAGGAAGTTAAAGCTTGGTTGCAAATGGGTCTTCCAAACGAACAATGACCCCAAGCATACTTCCAAAGTTGTGGCAAAATGGCTGAAGGGCATCAAAGTCAAGGTATTGGAGTGGCCATCACAAAGCCCTGACCTCAATCCAATAGAAAATGTGTGGGCAGAACTGAAAAAGCATGAGAGCAAGGAGGCCTACAAACCTGACTCAGTTACACCAGCTCTGTCAGGAGGAATGGGCCAAAATTCACCTAACTTATTGTGGGAAGCTTGTGGAAGGCTACCCGAAATGTTTGACCCAAGTTAAACAATTTAAAGGCAATGCTACCAAATACTAATTAAGTGTATGTAAACTTCTGACCCACTGGGAATGTGATGAAATAAATAAAATCTGAAATATATAATTATCTCTACTATTATTCTGACATTTCACATTCTTAAAATAAAGTGGTGATCCTAACTGACCTAAGACAGGGATTTTTTACTAGGATTAAATGTCAGGAATTATGAAAAACTGAGTTTAAATGTATTTGGCTACGGTGTAGGTAAACTTCCGACTTCAACTGTATATATTACCTCAATTAACCAGTGGCCATGCACATTGACTCTGTACCTGTACCCCCTGTATATGGCCTCGCTATTGTTATTTTTCTGCTGCTCTTTAATTATTTTTTACTTTTATTTCAAATTTTCTTTAGGTACAGTGAGGGAAAAAAGTATTTGTTCCCCTGCTGATTTTGTACGTTTGCCCACTGACAAAGAAATGATCAGTCTATAATTTTAATGGTAAGTTTATTTGAACAGTGAAAGACAGAATAACAAAAAAATCCAGAAAAACGTATGTCAAAAATGTTATAAATTGATTTGCATTTTAATGAGGGAAATAAGTATTTGACCCCTCTGCAAAACATGACTTAGTACTTGGTGGCAAAACCCTTGTTGGCAATCACAGAGGTCAGACGTTTCTTGTAGTTGGCCACCAGGTTTACACACATCTCAGGAGGGATTTTGTCCCACTCCTCTTTGCAGATCTTCTCCAAGTCATTAAGGTTTTGAGGCGGACATTTGGCAACTCAAACCTTCAGCTCCCTCCACAGATTTTCAATGGGATTAAGGTCTGGAGACTGGCTAGGCCACTCCAGGTCCTTAATGTGCTTCTTCTTGAGCCACTCCTTTGTTGCCTTGGCCGTGTGTTTTGGGTCATTGTCATGCTGGAATACCCATCCACGACCCATTTTCAATGCCCTGGTTGAGGGAAGGAGGTTTTCACCCAGGATTTGACGGTACATGGCCCCGTCCATCGTCCCTTTGATGCAGTGAAGTTGTCCTGTCCCCTTAGCAGAAAAACACCCCCAAAGCATAATGTTTCCACCTCCATGTTTGACGGTGGGGATGGTGTTCTTGGGGTCATGGGAGGCATTCCTCCTCCTCCAAACACTGCGAGTTGAGTTAATGCCAAAGAGCTCCATTTTGGTCTCATCTGACCACAACACATTCACCCAGTTGTCCTCTGAATCATTCAGATGTTCATTGGCAAACCTCAGACGGGCATGTATATGTGCTTTCTTGAGCAGGGGGACCTTGCGGGCGCTGCAGGATTTCAGTCCTTCACGGCGTAGTGTGTTACCAATTGTTTTCTTGGTGACTATTGTCCCCGCTGCCAGCTCCTCCCGTGTAGTTATGGGCTGATTCCTTACCATTCTCATGATCACTGCAACTCCACAAGGTGAGATCTTGCATGGAGCCCTAGGCCGAGGGAGATTGACAGTTCTTTTGTGTTTCTTCCATTTGCGAATAATCGCACCAACTGTTGTCACCTTCTCACCAAGCTGCTTTGCGATGGTCTTGTAGCCCATTCCACCCTTGTGTAGGTCTACAATCTTATCCCTGACATCCTTGGAGAGCTCTTTGGTCTTGGCCATGGTGAAGAATTTGGAATCTGATTGATTGATTGCTTCTGTGGACAGGTGTCTTTTATACAGGTAACAAGCTGAGATTAGGAGCAGTCCCTTTAAGAGTGTGCTCCTAATCTCAGCTCGTTACCTGTATAAAAGACACCTGGGAGCCAGAAATCTTTCTGATTGAGAGGGGGTCAAATACTTATTTCCCTCATTAATATGCATATCAATTTATAACATTTTTGACATGCGTTTTTCTGGATTTTTTGTTGTTATTCTGTCTCTCACTGTTCAAATAAACCTATCATTAAAATTATAGACTGATAATTTCTTTGTCAGTGGGCAAACGTACAAAATCAGCAAGGGATCAAATACTTTTTTCCCTCACTGTATTTTCCTTAAAACTGCATTGTTGATTAAGGGCTTGTAAGTAAGCATTTCACTGTAAGGTGAAATGCAAATACCTGTTGTATTCGGCGCATGTGATTTGATTTCGATTTGATCATTGCTAGACAGCCATTTTCAAGTCTTGCCAAAGATTTTCAAGCAGATTTAAGTCAAAACTGTTACTCGGCCACTCGGGAACATTCAATGTCGTTTTGGTAAGCAACTCCAGTGTGTTTTTGGTTATTGTCCTGCTGAAAGGAAAATTTGTCTCCCAGTGTCTGTTGGAAAGCAGACTGAACCAGGTTTTCCTCTAGGATTGTGCCTGTGCTTTTCTCTATTAAGTTTCTTTTTAGCCTAAAAAAACTCCCTAGTCCTTGCCGATGACAAACATACCCATAACATGATGCAGCCACCACCATGCTTGAAAATATGAAAAACGGTACTCAATGATGTGTTGTGTTGGATTTTCCCCAAACATAACACTTTTTTTATTCAGGACATTAAGTTAATTACTTTGCCACATTTTTTGCAGTTTTACTTCAGTGATTAATTGCAAACAGGGTTCATGTTTTGATATATTTTTATTTATTTTTTCTCCACAATTTCATGGTATCCAATTGATAGTTACAGTCTTGTCTCATCGCTGTAACGTCCGTACGGACTCGGGAGAGGCGAAGGTCGAGAGCCGTGCGTCCTCTGAAGCACAACCCAACCAAGCAGCACTGCTTCTTGACACAATGCCCACTTAACCCGGAAGCCAGCCGCACCAATATGTCAGAGTTAACACCGTACACCTGGTGACCGTGTCAGTGTGCACTGCGCCCGCCACAGGAGGCACTAGTGCGCAATGGAACAAGGACATCCCTGCCGGCCAAACCCTCCCCTAACCCGGACGATGGTGGGCCAATTGTGTGCCGCCCCATGGATCTCCCAGTTGCGGCAGGCTGCGACAGAGCCTGGAGTCGAACCCAGAATCTCTAATGGCACAACTAGCACTGCGATGCAGTGCTTTAGACCACTGTGCCACTACTTTTGCTATTCTCTTTTTGATAGTCCTCCTGGTTTTGACCCCTGCCTGACTCTGGACTACTTTCCCGCCTGCCTGCCCTGACCTTGATTCTGCCTGCCCTTTGGTACCTTTTGAACTCTGAACTGGTTTTGACCCCTTTGCCTGTCCACGACCATTCTCTTGCCTTCTCCCTATTGGATTAATAAATATTGTAAGACTCCAACCATCTGCCTCCTGTGTCTGCATTTGGGTCTCGCCTTGTGTCATGATACCGGCAACTGAGTTTGGAAAAACGCCTGTATTGTTGTAGTGACTGGGTGTATTGATACACCATCCAATGTGTAATTAATAACTTCACCAAGCTCAAAGGAATATTCAATGTCTGATTTTTTTACCCATCTACCAATAGGTGCCCTTCTTTGTGAGGCATTGGAACACCTCCCTGGTCTTTGTAGTTGAATCTGCGTTTGAAATTTACCGCTCGACTGAGGGACCTTACAGATAATTGTACGTTTGGTTTACAGAGATGGGGTAATCATTAAAAAAATCACGTTAACCCGTATTATTCCACACAGAGTTAGTCCATGCAACTAATTATGTGACTTGTTAAGCACATTTTTAGTCTTGAATTTATTTAGGCTTGCCATAATACTTATACATAAAAATTATAATCCCACTTTGACATTATAGGGCATTGTGTGTAGGCCAGTGTCCAGAAAAGTTAATCCATTTTCAATTCAGACTTTAACACAATAAAATGTGTTTGTGAATACTTCCTGAAGGCACTGTAGAACAGCTCAAAAGAGGAGAGTGGGAAAAGTGTGCCTATTGATTTTCATCTCAAGATTGATTTACATGGCACTCATTGAGAGAGGCAGAAAGCCTTGGAGGGTCTAAAAGCCTTAGTGTGTGCTTCCCAAATGGTACCCCATTCCACATATTGTACAGTGCACTATTACCCTATGGGCCTTGGTCAAATGTAATACACTATAAAGGGAATAGAGTTCCATAAATCCCTGGTGGTTTATGTGTGTATCTCCACAGCCTACCTGCAGTCCAACCAGGTGATGGGCTGGGGAGACAAAGCCATCGAGCTGAGGTCAGCTAACACAGGCAACCTGGAGGGAGTCTTCATGCACAAGAAGGCCCAGAAACTAAAGTTTCTTTGTGAGAGGAATGACAAGGTACAACAACATCCTGATATCACCAAAACACACCTTGGGCAAAGCTCACATGACACCCTCTTCCCCCCATATCACTGGGCTCTGGTAGATGTGAACGTATGTTGTTCATAGTGTTGTAGGTGTTGAATATTATACTGTAAGTTGTCCTTTTTTTGTACTGATTGATCTATTTTCTGTGTGAAGGTGTTCTTTGCCACGGTGCAGTCTGGGGGCTGCAGCCAGATCTACTTCATGACACTGGGCCAAAACTCCCTGTTCAACTGGTGAGCTCTGGGGCTTAAAGACAACATACAGCGATCATCTCAGAAACAACATGAATTATACTCAGATAAAGTCTTCTTAAACACTGAATTTACACTTTAGTAATACAGCTACATAATCCAATGCATATGAGAATACAGTATTTTCAATCAGCATAAATTAAGTATTTTTGTGGCTAAGGCCACCACATTGGTTTCAAGTCTCTAGCTATAGTACTTAAAATGGAACTGACAGCATTTAAGTGACATAAAATCGTATTAAAATATGTTCATATATACCCCCAGGAAGAATATAAAAAATTTAAAACATTTTCTGACAAGCGAGCACTTAGATATGGTCATGTAGATATTGAATGTTTGGGAATACATAGAATGTTTGGGAATTAAGTAGACTAAGGCATTTGTGAAAATTCTATAGCAATATAGAGTGGGAAAGCGGCCGGGCATTTTGACAATTAATAGACACTGCAGTAAATAAAACCTAATAAAAACATCTGTCACGTCCAAGACCGGAGTCTACGAAGACTGGTTCACCATAGCCAATCTTTCATCTGGACTGTGTGTTTACAGGCAATAGCAACAACTCGACTTTAGATCATTAGAACACATGGATTTCTGCAAATGCATAAATACCACAGGAGTACTCTTACATTTGAGAACTTAACAGTCCTATTGATCAAACAACCATGAAAAGGTAGGCTCTCTCTCCCCCAGTTATGCACATCAACAACTAATGCTAGCCCAGTGGTTCTTAACCTGGGTTCGATCGAACCCCAGGGGTTCGGTGAGTCATTCTCAGGGGTTCGGCGGAGGTCAAGACACACATCCGACTCATATGATTCGTGATGACACGCCCCGCTTGGCCATCATTGGCTGCAGGTGATCACGCTACATCGCTTGGCCTATCTGTGCTGCAGGGAATTTGGTGCGCTCAGTAGTCAACTTGTGACTGTCGTGATGGTACGTCTTGTGATTTCTTTCTTAATATTTTAATCCCTTCATACTTACTATGTCGAGCAAAAAAAGAAAGTGGTCGGACGAATATGTACAATATGGATTCACATGTATAACGGAACGTGATGGGAGTCAGCGTCCTAACTGCATGATTTGCACTGCCAAGTTGAGCAATTCTAGTCTAGCACCGGCAAAACTAAGAGAACACTTCCTTCAGCTGCATGGAGATGGAAAATACAAGAACACAACGCTCGCTGAATTCAAGGTGAAGAAAGCCAGATTCGATGAAAAGGCTACTCTGCCTGTTCTCGGCTTTGTACCCATCAACAAACCGATCCTCACAGCATCGTACGAAGTTGCTTACCTGATCGCAAAGCAGGGCAAACCACACATCATTGGTGAAACACTCATAAAACCAGCTGTGTTGAAGATGGCGAATATCATGCTGGGAAAAGAGGCTGAAGTTAAGTTATCCCAAATTCCTCTTTCAAATGACACCATCAGCGACAGAATAGAGGACATGAGCAAAGACATCTTGGCTCAAGTAGTTGCAGATCTGATTTCAAGCCCGGCAAAATTCAGCCTTCAACTCGACGAGACCACAGACGTTTCCAATCTAACCCAGCTTGCTGTATTCGTGCTCTATGTGAAAGACGACGTGATAAAGGAAGATTTTTTATTTTGTAATCCTCTTACAACAACAACTAAGGCAGCCGATGTGAAGAAACTTGTGGATGACTTCTTCAAAGACAACAATCTTTCGTGGGATATGGTTTCTGCAGTTTGTTCGGACGGAGCTCCAGTCATGCTGGGAAGAAAGTCTGGTTTTGGTGCGCTAGTGAAAGCCGATGCACCACACATCATTGTTACGCATTGTATTCTGCACAGGTATGCGTTGGCAACAAAAACCTTGCCTCCAAAACTGGCAGAAGTATTAAAAATTGTAGTGGAATTGGTGAACTATGTGCAAACTAGTGCTCTGAGGCACCGCATCTTCAGTGAGCTGTGTAAAGAAATGGGCTCTGAATTCGAGGTACTTCTGTACCATTCTAACGTTCGGTGGTTATCCCGGGGACAGGTGCTGAATCGTGTTTTTGCCGTGCGTGTGGAATTAGCCCTGTTTTTGCAAGAGCACCAACATTGTCATGCAGATTGCTTCAAAAATTCTGAGTTCATTCTCATTTTAGCGTACATGGCTGATATCTTCGCAGCTCTCAATCATTACATTTTTACATTTTAGTCATTTAGCAGACGCTCTTATCCAGAGCGACTTAGAATCATAAAACACGGGACGAGATGTTGAAACTGTCCATTGTGCCAATAGATGGTATGCACTCACATGAGATTTGCCGTGATGTTGACAGAGTGGCATGGGAGCTTTATTTCTTAGACAGGGTTAAGATGTCAATTTTGGGACACATCCTCAGTAGTGTGCCTTCGAATCAGTGGGTGTTTCGGCCTTTAATCACTAAACACCCTCATCAAAGGTGGCCAGCTAAAGGGTGATCAAGCCTTAGCTTGTGTCCCATGCCCAATTAAGATTTCCCATGGGACTATGCAAGGCAGGGGTGTCCTCTTCCCTAAACCAGCCCTACAGCTGACCGCATACCTCATATGCCCTCCTCAAGTTGGAGGGATCTGAATTGGGTTCTCAGGTGGGGGTGGGGGTCATGAAATTATAGCCCAGCAAGGGTCCTTCCGTTTGATCCAGATCCACTGGCTGCCTCTTTCAGCTGCTTGAGAAACTGCTCTGACGGTCTGCCGCAGAGCCTGTCCATGGATTCCAAGTTCTTTCAGCAACCTGATGGTGGAAGAAGCCACGAATCCTCTGCATCCCACCTCAACTGGCCAGACTTTTGCATTCCAGCCACGCTGAGTTGCGTCTGCTGCCAACTCTGTGTAACGCAGTTTCTTACGCTCGTAGGCCTCTTCAACAGAGTTTTCCCACGGGACTGTGAGCTCTATGATGTACACAGCCTTTCGTGAAGGGGACCAGAGTACCATGTCTGAGCTAAGGTTGGTAGAAGCAATCTCAGGTGGAAAAATGAGTTGCTGGCCAATATCGACAAGCATCTTCCAGTCCTGGGCCATGCCTAGGTGTCCAGTTTCTGGCTTTGTAGGAGGATGCTTGGGCCTTTTCTGTCCCTCCCGGATGAATGTTGTTGTTTTGACGGGATTGCTTGTTTTTGGAGGTAATGAATTGGTTGCACTCCTCTTGGTCTCAAGTGCTGCAGCCAGGCTCTTGAGGACCTGATTGTGCCTCCAGGTGTAGCGGCCTTGTGAGAGGCTGGTCTTGCAACCTGTCATTATATGCCTGAGAGTCGCTGGAGCTGGGCAGAGGGGGCAGGTCGGGTCCTCGCCATACCATTGATGTAGGTTTTTTGGTGATGGAAGCACATCATAAACAGCTCTTATGATGAAGCTGATGTTGCTTGCCTCCACTTGCCAAAGCTCACTCCAGTTGATCTTTCTCCTCTCCAGGCCTTCCCACCGCGTCCATTGCCCTTGTTTAGCAAGAGAGACAGCCTTTGCACTTCTTGCAGTCTCCTCCTGTCTGCGCACCTCCTCGACCACCAGCTTCCTGCGTTCAGATGTTGTTGCCTTATGGAACGTTGGTTTGCTTGCTGCCAGGCCAAAGCCTCCTCTTCCATGCTGGATATTCCCCACAATGTCTTGGTGTCTCAGGGCTGATATTGCTTGCTGCACAGCCTTGGATGATGTCCATTTCCGTCCAGTTTGTAGGGGAGGTGCAGCCTTGCTGATGGTCTGGTCTTTGGAGTCCTTCAATGTCATCTGAAGTCTTACTTTAGAGCACTTGTACTCCTCCGTTAGACTTGTAAGAGGTAGTTCAAGGACCCCTTTGCCATAGAGGCCGATGTTACTCAGGCATCGTGGGACACCCAGCCATTTCTTCACGGATGAGGTAATGGTTCGCTCCATCTTCTCCACTGTTGTTATTGGGACCTCATAGACGGTGAGTGGCCACATTACCCGGGGGAGAAGTCCAAACTGTAGGCACCAAAGCTTGAGCTTCCCAGGCAGTAGGGTCTTGTTGATGTTCTCAAGTCCGTCGGCGATGTCCTGTCTTACTTGCTGCACTTGATCTTTATCTCGGAGGCTTTCGTTGTACCATCTACCCAGGCTCTTGACGGGTTGCTCAGACACCGTTGGTATCGGGTCATCTCCAATGCAGAACCTCACATCTTTAAGCTGTCCCTTGACTATGGAGATGCTTCGAGATTTGCTTGGCTTGATTTTCATCCGGGTCCACTTGATGTTATCCTGCAGTTTTGCAAGTAGCCGCCTGGTGCATGCTGCAGTGGTGGTCAGTGTAGTCATGTCATACATGTATGCTCGGATAGGTGGGAGACGGAGCCCTTCCTTAGTTCTCTCACCGCCGACCACCCATCTCGATGCCCTGATGATGACTTCCATGGCCAGAGGTGAAATTGTACAGCCTGCCATTATGCCCACTTCCAAGCGCTGCCATGTTGTTGTGAAGTCAGGTGTTGTGAAACACAATTGCAGGTCTTGGAAATAGGCCTTTACCAGTGTAGTGATGGGTTCTGGTACGTGGAAAAAGTTGAAGGATTCCCAGAGGAGTTCATGGGGAACTGAGCCAAAGGCATTGGCCAGGTCGAGGAAGATGACATAGAGGTCTCTCTTGTCTTTCTTAGCTGTCTGGATCTGGTGCCAAATCATACTAGTATGTTCCAGGCAACCAGAGAAACCAGGAATGCCTGCTTTCTGTACAGATGTATCAATGTACTTGTTCCTTTCCAGGTAAGTGGACAGCCTCTGTGCTATTATACTGAAAAAGATCTTCCCTTCGACGTTGAGAAGGGAGATTGGTCGGAATTGACTGATGTCTGTCGCATCCTTCTCTTTCGGGATTAGCACACCACCAGCCCTTCGCCATGCCTTTGGTATTATTTCCTTCTGCCACACTATCCTCATGAGCCTCCAAAGAAAGCGTAGAACATCCGGGGCGTTCTTGTAGAGCTTATATGGTACTTCATTAGGCCCAGGAGCCGAGGCCGCTCTTGCTCGTCGGACAACGTTCTCTACTTCCTTCCATTTTGGAGGGTCAGTGTCCAGATTGAATTCTGGTGGTTGAATAGGTGGGATGTCATGTGGGATGATTATCTGCTCATGCCTTTTCGTGTCCTGGTGGACCTTTTCCAGATGTTCTTCCAGTTCTGGCTTTGGAGTTTTTAGGACTCCGCACTTTTCCTTTGCGAAGAGGTCTTTGACAAACTTAAAGGGTTTTTTATAGAACCGTGTTCTTGAGTGTTCCTTCTTCCTACGAAGTTTCCTTAAGTTTTCCGCTCTTCGCAAGGTTGCCAGCCGACATTTGATGTCTGCTTGGAGTAGCATGAGACCTTCTCTCTCTGCATCAGAGGCCTTCTTCCACTGCTTTCTCAGCTGCCTTCTCTCTCTGACAAGTATCTCGATCTCTTGCTGCCTCCTAGATTTGGCTGGCGCGGGTGGTGTCTTGCCACTTCTCCTTTCGTTTACTCCAAAGCGCTCTTCTCCGTAGTGGTAGATAATGTCTCCCATCCTTTCAAGCTTTTTCTCTGCTGTTCCTACCTGTTGTTCCAAGATTTTTGTCAGGTCGTTGTTGATTGTTTCCCACTCTCTCTTTTCAACAGCTTGGGGCCACTTCACACTCGGTCTGTTCCCTTTGACCTTTTCCTCTTTTAGAGGTCTCTGTGGTTGGGTGAGTTCATCCACCGGCATTTCTGTGCTTGTGTTATCCTCCTCCGTTACAGGGGTGCTGATGCTCTGCGAACTTTGGTTTGCATCCCGTCGCTGTGCTTCATTCGACTGATTTGACTGGCTGCTTCGTAAGAAGTACTGGTCAATGCGAGGTCCCTGTCTCTGCTCTATCAAGCACCTTTTCCTCCCTTGATGGATCCTTAACCCCCTTGCCGATGTTACTCTCTCCCAACCACAGCTGCACACCTTACAGTAGAGTGCATACATTTTATTACATTTACATACTGAGACAAGGATATCCCTACCGGCCAAACCCTCCCTAACCCGGACGACGCTATGCCAATTGTCCGTCGCCCCACTGACCTCCCGGTTGCGGCCGGCTGCGACAGAGCCTGGGCGTGAACCCAGAGACTCTGGTGGCGCAGCCCTAAACCACTGCGCCACCCGGGAATCATCTCAATCAAAAGATGCAGGGCGGTGGAGTAAACATCATCGAAGCGGAGGAAAACCTGAAGGCTTTTCAAAAAAAGCTACCGTTATGGAAACAACGAACAGAGAACGATAACTTCGCAAACTTTCCCCTGCTGGATGACTGTGTAAGTAAGATCGAAGATGTATCTGGAATCGGAGACATTTCTGTACCTGCGGAACTGAAGCAAGCAATTGCCACGCACTTAGACGAGCTTGCAAAGTCTCTCGACGGATACTTCCCTACAAGAGAGTCATATCCAGCATGGGTGAGACAACGGTTTACGTTTAGTGTTGAGACAACAGATGTCAATGATGAATACCTCGATGAAATCATTGAAATTCAGCAGAGCCATGTTCAACAGCAACTCTTCAGAACAACAATGCTTTCAACGTTTTGGTGTCAACAAATGGTAACGTACCCTGTTATTGCTAAGAAAGCTCTGGAGATTTTCATACCGTTTGTTACAACATATCTTTGCGAGCAATCCTTTTCGAGGATGCTGGACATAAAAATGAAGAAAAGGAACAGACTTTGTTGCGAAAATGACATGAGAGTGGCACTTGCCAAGGTGAAGCCGCGCATTTCTGAAATGGTCTCTGAAAGGCAACAGCAGAAGTCACACTGATTTGCAGTAAATATTAATTATTTTGTTTTTGTGTGAAAATCATGTTTTGATGATTTTATTCTTTGAACACACGGTGTTGATGTTGATGCACAGTTCATTTTGTGCACCAGTAAAATATATACCTGTTTTGAATTTGAAAAAATCATATTTTATTTTTCCAATTAAGAAGGGTTCGGTGAATGCGCATATGAAACTGGTGGGGTTCAGTACCTCCAACAAGGTTAAGAACCACTGTGCTAGCCAGAGCAAGATGAGCTAAAATTTAACGAAGCAACGTTAGATAAACCCTCTCAACATTTTTCAGCTAATTACTCGTCAGAATTGCACTGATACATTATGGGGAATTGTACAGCTTGTCTGCCAATGCAATTCATTATTGTCTTGCCAATGCAATTCATTATTGTCCTAACCAAGCACCCAAGCTAACTGGTTCAAGTTGGCCAGCTTGCTAGCTAGCTACTTCCAGACATAAATGAGAGAACCTCACTCTGACCATTTTACTCGCCCTAGCAGAACGGGTTAGGCTGTTTACGAACACAAGAGATGTGCTAACTGGATAACAGTCGTTCAGGTTCTTGCTAGCTAACCAAATGACACCTGCATCTCTAGCTATGTATAGCCACCATAAACCGATATGAGGGGGGAAAGTAATTCACTCACCCACTCCTCCAATTACGTTACATGTCATCCTCCTAGCAGCTAGCTATCTAGCTAGCGTTAGGTTCTGTTTTTAGCTTGCTACATAAATAGATTTGCTAGCCTATTAGCCATGATATGACTGACTTGTGATCACTGCCCTTGCTAGTTTGATTGTATAGACATTGTAACGGCTGTCATATTCGTTCTCCTCCTCAGACGAGGAGGAGCATGGATCGAACCAACACGCAGCGAGGTATGTAGACATAATGATTTATTAAATGAAGACGAAACACGAAGAACACTTGAATAAACTACAAAACAACAAACGGCGTTAAACAGACCTGAACTTGTGGACATAAAAAAACAATGAACGCACAAACAAGAAAGAACGAACGAACAAACGAGACAGTACCGTGTGGTGTAACAAACACAGACACAGCAACAATCACCCACAAACAAACAGTGTGAACAACCTACCTTAATATGGTTCTCAATCAGAGGAAATGTCAAACACCTGCCCCTAATTGAGAACCATATCAGGCAACACATTGAACCCAACATAGAAACACATAACATATACTACCCACCCAGCTCACGTCCTGACCAACTAAACAAAGTTAAACAAAGGAAAATAAGGTCAGGAACGTGACAGACATTCCCAGCCTTAGTTACATTCGTCCGTTTTTGTCCAAAATATTTAGTAATTGAAACATTGAAGAAGTAATTGAAACGTCAAGAAATATTGAGTCAAATAGAGCCTATTTTTAAAACCTCTTATAAAGTTGGTTTTGTAGAATAAACTGGGAATTTGATATTTTGGACTGATATGATTGTCTGTTTGTTTCATATCTGCAAAGAACTTATAATACTGTCAGTTCCACTTTAAGAAGTGAGTCTTGTGCCTTAAAGAAAATTCACCCATTTTAAATATGTTATCATATTTGTGCATCTCTGAGCGATGTTCAAAACATTTTATGTTTTCATGTGTTTCTGAGCTATTCGTCATTTCAAAAATACAGCCGGTATGTGTCGCTGCACAGGGATTCTTGTTTATATCTAGAAATACACCGGCAACCTACATTTGATTGCATATTGATCTTAATATCACATGGACTAAAAAAAGCACAATTGCTTATTTTTTACATCCTAAATGCATCAAATCAATTTTTGTTAATTGGGTCTCGGCGTATTCATCATTTTATTATTAGCAAGTGCCATTGTTCGTGTTAAATCCTGAGATATTTACCATTCAGTATTATGTGCTTTTAAGGATGCACAGTTGTAGATACCTCAGGTCAGGAAATGTACATCTATTTTTCCTACTCCAAGGAGATTCCCTTACTGAAGAGAGCATTAGAAATACTACAGAGATTAGTGGGCTAGCAATCGTCTTTAATAGTAGACACCGATACTGCACATTGCTTGTCCTTATCTGTCCCACTTAGTTTTAAATGAAGTCGTTTTATGGCCCCAACAATTCAAATGGTGGATGCTGAGTTTATGATCTGATCTCCACTTTCTAGTCGTAATTCAGATAACCAAATAGGCATTATATACCCTGTCGCATCTCTTGATCTAAAACTGATCATGTTTTACATTAAGTAGTTTTTAGGAAGAAGGAAGAAGAAAACAAAGGAAGAAGAAAAGGATCATTATGTTGACCTTGTGCTATGTAGTCTATTTGGACGTAAGTGGCTGTACATATTATTTGCACTGTTTTATAGATTTTATATCCACTGGTCATCTCTACAGTTTAATGGGGTTTCAATTTATCTAGCCCTTTGCACTATGACCACTTTGGTAAATGTTCACTCTACAATGCTTTATTGTCACAGTCTTATACATTTGAAGTCATTTATTTTCAACATTAAATGGTAAATGTTCGATGTACAATGCTTTCTTGTCACAGTGTAATACATTTGAAGTCCTTTATTTTCAACATTAAACAGAGATTGCATTTGATTTAGATAAAGCTAAATCGTCTATTTGATATGCCATGATCTAAAAATGATGTGAAAACAGCGATAGGCTTTCAACTCTTAAGATTGTCAAACATATGTGACCCACCACATGGACTCGGTCCTATGTAGCCAAATTTGAAATTGTTTTTTACATTGGATAAAAGTAGAGACTCAGAGCTATAAAATGTTATATCATACACTGCAGTTGAGGAACAATGGGAAAGTCATTTTGCTTTGAATTGTAACCCCACTTTTGAGAAAATGGCCCTTGATATTTTTGGTGTATCTACTGGAGAGCTCTTCTTTGTCTAGAACCATTCAGCATCGTTCACACCCTGTTAAGCCTTAGCCCCACCCCTTTCTTTAAGGATTCACATGAGAGTCCATGTGCTCAGCAGAGTGTGTAGTGTAGTAAACAACCAAAGATTTCAAGACTAAAAGTGGTAAAAGTAGTAGCCTACAATAACGAAAAACTCCAGGTAAAAATACACTTTATCAAGTCTTTGGCCTATATCATAATCTGACTTTGGTGCAGGTCATGTTCTTCTTCACATTACTGTCTCTGGTAAACACACATTATATTTAATAAAATCTCAGTTTGTTTGTCACATGCACAGGATACAGAAGGTGTAAACAGCACAGTGAAATGGTTATTTGCATATTTGCACAGTAGCAATATCAAAAACAATTTGTCCAGATAATTGTTAGATGATGCTTACCTAGACACACTTGTTTAAATTGATGGGTCATGTGAAAGAAATGCTTTAACCACCCCCCAGCCACATATAGATAAGTGGTTGGGTCACTATTGTCTAGACATGTACACATGTTCATGAAATACAAAAGATGGCCATAATCACCCCCATACACCTGGCTAACTTGATGGGTCTTGTAATCATCTGGCAAAGTGGAGTCTTTTGTTTAGACATCTAGGCTAGCTAGCTAAACAATGAACCGGATTAATCTAAACTCATACTACTACCAATACAAACTGATTGTTATAGCTGTAGTATGAATATGCAGGTAGCTAAAGCTAACCAACTATGTTCAATGTTAGCTAGCTAGCTAACATTGGGCTATAACTATCAACGCAAATGGCTTTCTGATTTGAAAAATATTACTACACAGATAGGTTCAATGTTCGCTAGCTAGCTAATAGTACGCTTTAACTTGCAATAAAAACAACTTTCTGACAAAATTAGAAACGTATAATATCTGAAAATGTAGCTAGACTCTTACCCGTATACATGGATGAACGCATCACTGCCGACTGGAACCATTTAACTTAGTTTTGTAGCTACAGTACATCTTGTTTGGCCAGCACTTTGTAAAGTCACTCCGGTTCACACTGACCGTGGCGTGTGCAGAAAATAGCCCATCATAACTTTTTCCAACTGATCGGTCCATAGCGCCTGTTAAATTCAGGGCATAAATTTTGTTGAGAAAAGTAGCAAAACTTTTGTAGTTCTCGATGGCTAATGTTATATCTTTCAAAAAATATGCAGTAGAAAGGATTATCAACACATACTGAGCAGCTCACGTTATAGACAGAAGCATCCTACAGGCAGACCAATCCAAACTCATCTCCCGGCATCTCCAGCCCATCCACAATCTCAGCAAATCATGGCTAGCAGGAATGTTCCTGTCTTTTTCCATGGCTAAACCAACTAGGCTCGTAATTTAACCATTTTATTCGTATTTACAGATGGAATACCAGTTTGTTGTTCAGGCACATGAAAGTTTACATGTTCCAGAAGGCATTTATGTTAAAAAAAAAAGCATTTTGATTAAACTTTTTTTTTATTAAAATGCCTCTCCTGTGAAGTAGTGACGTGCAACATACACCTAGCTTCCTGAAATGGGTCACATAAACTCTTTTGTAGAAAATGTTTGGTTATGAACATTGAAATGTGCCACAATTGTGAAATGTTAACTCAAATCAATTGCATTTGAATCCAGTTGTTATTTGCTTTTTCTTCCCCCAATATGCTAAATGTTTTGCCACCATTTTGACTAGAGATCTAGTTTGGACAGTTATTTTATGTTTATGATAGAAATACTGCAGCTGGTTCTGTGAGCATATTGTCAACTGAAAATGAACTTTTTCAAGACACAATTTGATATGATGTTGTTATTGTGTTGTTACTAAAAAGCATCACGCATTTTTCTGTGAGAATTCACTCTTGAAGTGTATTCAACTGACAAGATATTTAGGTTAGAAGGGAATAGCCAATAAGGTAATCAGTTTCACATTTTCAAGTATATTTACCCTATAATGATTAGGTTTCCAAGAACTAATGCTCTCACTGTCATTGGTCTAATTCGTAGAATAATCTTAATTTACATCCTGGCTGAGATTTGTAGACAAGGCAAAGTGGTAAGAAATCAATCAAATTGAGTTTTGGCTAAATGTTTGTAGTAGATTGGCTTTAAGTATTTTAGAAAATAGTAAGAGCACTCAGTTGATATCTCATTCATTTGACATGTATGATGCAAATTTTATAATTTGTCAGATTTTGAATAAGGGATTCAATGGGTCGAGTTAAACACATTTTTGTAATTAACTTTAACTTTTTTTTTATGCCCAAGTAGAACTTGTAACAGTGAGTCAATATGATTACCATCTCCATTTGTAAAAAGTTGGTGATTATTTCTATAAAAAAGGGGGATTTTAAGCAGAATGTGTAATGTCTGACATGTTACTGAGTTAGATAATACTTTACCAACAGACATTTGTACTGCAGTTGAGGATTGTGAGTCATAGCACTCTCTGTCATTTCCCCCCCTATCTACTCCCAAACCTCATCTTGTGCTCTTGTGTGAGATCATTGTTCTCTTGAGAGCTTTGTACTGTAGGAAGGACTGAGGATGTTGATGAGTACTGTAGGAAGGACTGAGGATGTTGATGAGTACTGTAGTAGGGACTGAGGAAGTTGGTGCTGGTTTGTGTCAGGTGTGCATCGTGTAGCTGTGAAGAGTCCTCTCTGCTTTATATGATGCAGAGCAAATTTAGTTTTTGTTCTTGGGGAATTTGAGTTAGACGACAAAATAATTCTGAAAGGATTTCGATTTTGAGGTTTTCCCCAACAAAATATATCTATTTTAGTGTCAAAAACGTAATGATAAGGTTGACCAAATTATATTGATAAATATCCACAACATATATTGTTTCGTTACCTGTTCTTTTCCCATTTTGTTTTTGAAATTGTATTGAAAAATGATGTTTATTTTATTTTGTCCTTTGTTTTGTCTTAGTTTTGCTTTATTTTTGCACTGGAACTTTCGTATCATTTGTACAGCATGTACTGTATACCCAACCGGTGAAATGAATTAGTAACACTAATTGAGGTGTTATTATGTAAAAATACTGTTGAACAATAAAATTTGTAGTATACAATTACTGTGTAGTTCAGTGGTTATTTCAATAACATCTAAGTAATATCAACATTTGATTTCCACATGCTAACAGTATTCCATATCTGGAGCAGTCACAGTGTTTGGGCCATAGAAATAAAGCAGTGTTCTATATCCATGGTTTGGGCAGCTCTCTGGCTAGTGGCTGGTCTGTATTTGCAGGTTAGAGTTTAGTTCGCTGGTAAACTGTGGAGTCAGCCATGTCAGATGGAAGGGAGGTAACCTGAGACGAGACCTAGCTCACTTCCTCAACTTATTCCCTCCTCAGGCTCAGTCAGACGCTGCTACGGTGGAGCCGGTGGCTCTCAGTCCCAGCCACTGCCATGGCCACCTCCCCACACCTAACAGTCCCTCTGACACCCCCAAAACCCCCACAAACCACCCCCCTCCCTCCTGGAGCCAAACCCATTTGTCGATGACAGTTGAGTAGTGCTCAGAGAAGGACCCTAGAGAAGGGAAAAGAGAGTGTAAGGGGGAGGAGCAGAGAGCGTGGTCCGTCCGTCTGTCTGTTTCTGCCTGTCTCACACGGTACAGTCATCACCCATTGGACTAGTAGCTACAAAGTGGTTCACTGGTAAGGTCTCTCTGCATGGTGTGGGACTTTTTATTTCCCCCAGAGGAACCATTAGTTGTGTGGTCAAGGGGTCAGATGTTAGTACAGCTTGTGTCACGGGATCTTTACTCAAAATATGCTCTGGTTTGTGTTCACCTGTTGACTATACATAAAGCTGTGAAGCTATCTGTCTCTAACCAACATCAAATGGAAATCTTAACCTAGTAGTCATGTCAACTTTGAATGACTTGACAGCTTGTCTTAGTGATCAAACAGTACAACATGACAGCAAATCACAAAGTTGTGTCGTGAAAAATCTGTTGCGTTCACTGGGATTTAACTGTGGAACTGGAAACGTGTGTCAATTATATAGTGTGCAGCGGGTGAGGCAGCTTCCCACTGGGCGCATCACGTCATTTCAACATGGATAATTGGGTAATATTTGGTTGAGATGTTGATCAAGGAGAATACAATCTATATTTTGTAACTCAAAAAGGCAGCCAAAAATGTGTTGAATTTCCATTGTGTAATCTATGCTTTCAAACATCGAAACGCACAACCAAATTCCAATGGAAAAACAATGTCAGATTTTTGGTTTAGTTGTCACCAAAATGTCTATCACTGCGCTTTCAACCAATTAAAAGCACAATTCAAATGGGAATGCAATGTCAGATATTTTGTTTATTTATACAACAGATTTCGTTATCACTGTACTTCATCTAATAGCAGAACCAAATTACCTGGACTGCAGTTGAGATTACATTAAAAGTACATGGTGCAAGTGATCAATGCCCTTAGAGATTCTGCACAGATTATTACAGCAATTTTGACGATCTCCACAGACCTGTGACCTTTGCATGCTGTCTTGAATAAGCACGCTTTCTATGATTACATACAGTAAGAAGATATTTATAGTTAAAGTAACCTCAAAATGTGGCCATGGATGTGTTACTCATTTTAAAGTTGAATGTTAGCCTTAACTTTAGGCTATTTACTGTAGGCTGCTACAAAATTAATATATTGTGTTTGGTTGACATTGCAACCAAATATCAACATTTAAAGGAGATCTACTGCTTGGATAGTTCCATCTGAGCCACTGACTTAATCCTCTTCTTTAACTTTTATTTTTGGTTGAGTTGGAGATGCGAATCCGACATATGATTTATTAACTTGTCGACAAGTCATTAGGTTTTTTATTGTGTTTCAAAAGTGATTTTGAATTGTGTTTGGTAGTCAACGAATATCAACATTTGAAGGACATTTATCTTCTGCTTGGATAGTTCCATCTGTACCACTGATTTAGGGCTCTATTAAATCAGATCCACTTTAGCCAACATCCACAAAGCTGTTGTTTTGGCAGAGTCAGGGGTGAAACTGCGTTAGAGCTGTCAAATCCAAAAGTGAGTGTTGGCATTATACCTAAATCAGACATTGGCTGCAGAGAGTCACAGAAATCAGAAGTTTAACAGAAGTTTAACACTAGAATGTGAGATGTAATCTACACCTCAATTAAACTGATAGAAATTATCATTATTTAGTTTAAGGATTTTTCAATTTGAGCATAATTATTATTATATATATATTTTTTTTAATATAGCCGACATTTTCCCACTCTGAACGGGGCGGGTCTGGCTTCATGACAATGATTGCAAGAGCAGCTGCTCACCGATTTGATGGCTCCAACACAGTTCCACCGCCGACTCCACCAAAACATCTGCTTGATCTGATTAAATCTAGGCCTTAGTCTGGCTTTAATTCCAGTTTGTCTACAAATTAGTAATTGATATGTTGGATTCACGTCTCGATCTTAACGACAAATCTAAGTTGAAGTTGCACTATACAGAAATCACTACCATTTCCTGTTTGCTACCATTCTAATAGTTTGCCCAATTTCCGTTTATGTGACAAAATAAGCTAGTATAGTGTAGAGAATCATTGTACCATCTAAACCGCTGTGAAATATATTTTCCATAACAAAACCAAAAGTAGAAGATCCAAAAAACAAACCTTAAGAATGGGAGGCATAGAAATAGGTCACATAGAACAGATCTACTGCTTCTTAGACTTGCTTTCAATGACAATGACACATGATCTACAGTGCATTTGGAAGGTATTGTTAAGTTACAGCTTTATTCTACAATTGATTAAAAAAATTCAATCCTCATCAATCAACACACAATACCCCATAATGAAAAAGCAAAAAAAACAGGTTTATTGACATTTTGCACATTTAAAAAAAAAAAAGAGAGAAATTACTTATTTGCATAAGTATTCAGACCCTTTGTTATGAGGCTCGAAGTTTAGCTCAGGTGCATCCTGTTTCCATGAATCATCCTTGAGATGTTTCTACAACTTGATTGGAGTCCACCTGTGGTAAATTCAATTAATTGGACATGATTTGGAAAGACACACACCTGTCTATATAAGGTCCCACAGTTGACAGTGCATGTCAGAGCAAAAACCAATCTATGAGGTCGAAGGAATTGTCCGTAGAGCTCCAAGACAGGATTGTGTCGAGGCACAGATCTGGGTAAGGGCACCAAAAATTGTCTGCAGTTAAGCCTCCATCACTCTTAAATGGAAGAAGTTTGGAACCACGAAGACTCTTCCTAGAGCTGGCCGCCCGGTCAAACTGAGCAATCAGGGGAGAAGGGCCTTGGTCAGGGAGGTAATCAAGAACCTGATGGTCACTCTGACAGAGCTCTAGAGTTCCTCTGTGGAGATGGGAGAAACTTCCAGAAGGACAAACATCGCTGCAGCACTCCAAAAAGTATGCCTTTATGGTAGAGTGGCCAGACGGAAGCCACTCCTCAGTAAAAGGCACATGACAGCCTGCTTAGAGTTTGCTAAAAGGCACCTAAAGGACTCTCAGACCATGAGAAACAAGATTCTCTGGTCTGATGAAACCAAGATGGATCTCTTTGGCCTGAATGCCAAGTGTCATGTCTGGAGGAAACCTGCCACCATTCCTACTGTAAAGCATGGTGATGGTGCTGTGGGGATGTTTTTCAGCAGCAGGGACTGGGTCGACTAGTCAGGATTGAGCAAAAGATGAACGGAGGAAAGTACAGAGAGATCCTTGATGAAAACCTGATCCAGAGTGCTCAAGACCTCAGACTGGGCCAAAGGTTCACCTTCCAACAGGACAGCGACCCTAAGTACACAGCCAAGACAACAGTCTCTGAATGTCATTGAGTTGCCCAGCCAGAGACAAACTGGAATTAAAGCCAGACTATGTCAGTGGCACAGATGGAACTATCCAAGCAGAAGATACATCTTCAAATGTTGATATTTGCTTGTGTTGACAACCAAACACAATTCCATATCACTAAATATCATTCAATTTGAAATCAACCAGAGCTTGAACCCCTGGGCCTTTATTAGAGTCCACAAATGTTGTCTATTTTTAGTTGAATCCTGGGGTGAATTGAAACAATAGCTGTTGATGACTTTACAAATGCTATATAGTCCTAAATAGCCTCATTGATGATATTTGACTGTTAAAGTTTGGTTCCATTTCATTTGCACTGTTAAACCTTCCATTTCTAATGACTTTGATAGCAGCAGTGATTTAGTTGAGATTTCTCTGCAAAAATTCTAACAATTAATAATAGTCAGTAACAACTATTATAGCTAAGCAGGGCTGGGCTTGGTTACAAGCCTGGATGGGAAACCAAAGGTATACTGTAGATAGACCAATTCTCCAGTAGGAGGTGTTGCCCAGACATTTTTTTTCTGATAGTGGAAATTATGTTGAAGATCTGACATTGCTTTCAAGGTACAAATTCAAAGTATTTTATACAAGGTTAGAAATGTGGTTACCCTGATGACATTGACATTTCACCCTGAAAACAACAGTGACTTTCTTCAAATCCAATGTATTTTCCACATCACAATACATTGACAAAACCAGTTTGTGCCCAGTGGGTTGGCATTCCAGGGTGGTGGTGTGGGTGATGGAAGGGACATTTGGCCAGGCCAAACATGCTTCAGCAATGCACTTTGCAAACTGAAAGCTCTGATTGTTCCCCAGGGATCCTGTGGTTCTCACTCTAAATCAGTCCCTGTGTAGACAATTCCAAGACCTATTGACTTGTGTAATGGCTTGATGATTAGAACACAGTCAACAAATATTCAATTATATTCCACAATTGTTTAGCAGACACTCATATCCAGAGCAACTTAAGTCGTGAGTGCATATATTTTCATACTTGTCCTCCATGGGAATCTAACCCACAACCCTGGCATTGCAAGTGCCATGCTCTACCAAGTGAGGCACAAAGGACAATATCAGCTATAGCAGTTGGTCAACGGGACAACATTAACAACAATAATCAAAGGTCAAAATAACCATACATATAACAATAATATATATATACATATAACAATAATTTATATACATATAACAACATTGTGCAGGTTGGTTGGTCTGTCAGACACTGTCCCTCATCTTTTGGCAGTCAGCAATGTAGTGCGCTGCCAACCCACAGCTCTCTGCGTCCTCCCCCAACAGGGCGGGTAGCCTATTCTCATCAGAGAGGTCTTTGAAAACCTTGAATAAGGGTTTCAAATTTGGGGAAATGACACTCTCTAATTGTTTTATGTTTTTGACATTTTGTCAGGAAATTCCTCTAAATAACTACCGGAACAGGATCCTTCCTGGTACATGAGCTCCTGCTGGACAGTAGCTGCCTGTGGTATCATTACTGAGTTGTGTTGTGATGGTTGGGATGGAATGTACTCCAGGACTGGACATTGATATGAGTCTGTATTAAAGATCCAGCTGCAGTACAATCAGAAAGCTCCTAGAGGAGGCAGACGACTGTTGAAGACAGATAAAGCAAACTAAAGGAATGCTACATTCAAGGAACATGCTGTGCTAGACCTTCACAATGTTCTATATGTGATGAGAAAGTGGCTGAATGTTAATGGTACTGTATAAAGCTTAAATAAGACCTTAGCAAAGAGAAGGCCATTTCATGTACCTGTAGTTTCAGAGGGCATGCATGTCTATTGAGACAGTACTTGTTTACGTGATGCCTCTAAACACTCCAAAGCTGTCCAATGCCCTGCCTCTCCTGGTAATGTGTAGAGGAAAAGGCCTCTACATTCATGTTCCCTCCTTTACCTTTGCCTCTCAAAAATATGGCATTGTTGTTTCTTATGACGACGACTGCCGGACAGAGGAGATGGAATGTCTTTAGATCCTTTGTTTAATAAGAGGACAAGGCGAGGGGAGCAAGCGAAGGGACGACTAGTGTGAATATGCGAATTAAGCCCACTATGGATTTGGGACAGCACTTTGTCTCCAGTGGACATTCCAGACCAGGAGGAGGGAAGATTTATCTTACTCCATGTGTTTCTAAATCCAACTCACAGAAGGCTAAACAAATTTAGACTGTGACTTAGCTCAGGTTTCCTCTCGTCCTGATGCTCCTTTCTAGCTAGTAGCTAAATCCCTCCAGTCTTCCAGTCCTCCAGGTCCAGGGCATTGATAGGTGGTGGAGGCCCAGTCACCGGATCTCATGCAGGGCACACTGTGAATACCATGCTGGTCTGGGTGAAAGCAGTGTCATATGGAAAGGTTTACATGTCTGAAACAAGCCCACTTGTTAGATGTCACATATCTAATATGTTGAAGAGATGAATCATCAGATCACCTGACTGGGTGTTCAGAAGAAGGTATCTCCCTGACGACCGGACGGGTTTCCCTCCTGAAGACAATCCTATCATGAGATCCAGTCTGTCTGTCGTTAAATGGAGCCTCTGCTTTAAGGGTCATGTGCCACTCACACTAACAACCCCATCTCTCTGGAGTGTTGGGGTTACCTCATACACATGTCCATTTTCCTCCCAACTCTGTGACATGGTGGATGCTTTTCTTGTTAGCCTATCTGCTTGCCCTGGTCAAATTTGATCTCGTACAATCAGTAAATGTCTCAGTGCTTGGCCAGGAAGAAGAAGAAGTGTGTTTAGTGTTTTTTGTGTGATCCTGTCCTCCTCTTAGCAGTGTGATGTGTTGTTGTATTCCTGTGAAGCATTTAGGAGTGTCATGTTGCTACTCTGATGGAGTGTTGAACCTTCCCCTAATGCTGTTGTGTTGTGTGGGCAGGGGAGTTTGAGATGCTGGCCAACACTGACGCATCTCCTGGCAGACACTGATGCATCTCCTGGCAGACACTGACGCATCTCCTGGCAAACACTGATGCATCTCCAGATAGATACAGTTATATGAAATCCCATCAAATAGAATGGTTTTCTGTCTTTGGAACTTATTCTGATGAAGACCAGAATAAACTATTGCATGGATTGTGTCTGTATTCCACAGGAATAACCTACAGTACCATATTTCTGAGTTGGTTCAGTCAACAGCACATGATTTACATTGTTGTAGAGTCTTGGCCCCAAGCTGAGCTCCCTCTGTGGGCCAATGGGATCCCCTTTCTGTATAAATAGACAGAGGCTCATGCCAGTATCCATCAGCACGGTGATTGTGGGAGATTAAAGGAGATGAACAGTGCCTTTCTGAGTCAAACAACATGATCCTTCAGATGGATAGATTATTATGTAACATTTACACACCATGATGATCACTCAGTCGTTGGCTTTTGACACAACACACACACAGGCAGTTAAACTTGGTGTCACATTAAGACAGGACCTCAAGGTGCAGTGTCCTTGGATGTTTCATTTGTAAGGTCACATAGGGGGTGTTTTTATACTGAACAAAAATATAAATGCAACATGCAACAATTTCAAAGATTTTACTGAGTTACAGTTCATATAAGGAAATCAGTCAATTGAAATACATTCATTAGGCCCTAATCTATGTATTTCACATTACTGGGTAGGGACGCAGCCATGGGTTGGCCAGAGAGGGCATAAGTCCACCCATTTGGGAGCCAGGCCCAGCCAATCAAAATGAGTCTATCCCCACAAAAGGGTTTTATTAGAAACAGAAGTACCCCCCCTCTCGCCATCTGAAGATCCCGCAGGTGAAGAAGCTGGATGTGGAGGTCCTGGGCTGGTGTGTTCTGTGGTTGTGAGGCTGGTACTGCCAAATTCTCTAAAACAACTTATGTCAATTCTTTGGGAACAGCTCTGGTAGACATTCCTGCAGTCAGCAGGGAACATTTCAGAGATCTTTTATTTCAGTTCATGAAACCAGCACTTTACATGTTGCATTTATGTTTTTGTGTGTAATGGCAATGGCTTTTTTGCACAGCTCCTCCTGAGAAACCCTCAGAGAGTGGGGTCACGGCATGGGATTAGCCATTATTGAGAGCGACCCTGGGGCAATTGGGGTTAAGTGCCTTACTCAAGGGCAAATCGACAGATTTTTTAAATCTAGTCAACTCAGGGATTCAAACCAGCAGCCTTTTTGGTTACTGGCCCAACACTCCTAGCCACTAGGCTACTTACCACACACATAGTGTAGAGAAGTGTACATCTTTAGTTGGTCTGGCGAAAGATTGAATGGTATTAGCTTTAAGACCTATGGTGTATACAATGAAATAATGATATGGGTGTATAACAGGTATGAGCATCTGCAGCTCATGCTCATTCTCCCTTCCCTCTGTATAGAAATCAGCAGCTATTGGACACAGTGACACTCCCCCTGGAAAGGCCTGAAACATGGCACAGTAGGTTGAAAGGACATGAATGACTAGAATTAAACATTTTCAATGAAAACCAGTACATCATTTTCCGTAAGATATTGAGACATTGGAATGACATGGGGACAACTGTGTGAATGCACACCGTCTTGGGGTCTGTGTGTGTGTGTGTCTGTGTCTGTGCAGCATCCAGAAGAAGACCAGCACCATGTCCCTGACCATCTCCAGCTCCTCCAAAGCAATCTCCTCATCCTCTTCCTCCACTGTGATCCAGCAGCAGAGACACTCCAGCCTGGTGCAGCCCCTCTGCATCAGCCCCCAGAGGGTACCTGACACACACACACACTCCACATACTCACCAAGCTCGTCACACCTCTATAACACACACGATATACACACTCAACAGCTTTAACTGCTCCTGATCAATATTGATGATGTCATGTACCCACAGACAGCATATTGACAGTGCTACTTTGTATTTTGGTATCTACTGATTGTTGTTCCATCTTGTTTCTAGACACAGAGTCCATCCTACCCCAGACAGTATTCAGGAGGTGGTGGCGTCGCCCCAACTTTTGTCGAGGTAAAAAAAATACAGGATACATCTTTACCCCCATCTGGTGACTGAATATGGAACTGAAGGTTTAGGTTGGGTTGGCACTATATACATTTCATGAAGGATCCTTCCTCCTTATATCAGTGTGTCCAGTGGCCTGATCCTTGATGTTTCAAATGGATTTACACCTACTCTAGTTCCTTATGACGTCCTAGGCAGTTATCTGAATATGACATAGCTTTTCAGTCAAAAGATGACAAAGACCATTGTCTTACAGTTTTTCTCAATTGCTAAAACACAATTTCTGAAACCTTGCTCCATTTCCTGAAAACATTAAACACAAAACCTTATCTTCAAGCACTATTTACATAACCTCTGACTCCTCTCGCAAAATGAAACATTCGCCTCAAAACAGTTTTACCTCTGTTCAAAATCAAACATTGCTCTCAAATCATAAACAAAGTGATCAAAATGATATACACTCTCAAGCAGTCAGTAAACAACACACCGAAAAATAGAAAACACATTGTTCAAAACATACAATTCTCAGCGAGAAGTACATTTTTAATCTAAAAAAATATTCAAATTTTTTCATCATTGTCTTTTGATGAACGAAAACATGCTCAAAATTGATCAGAAATTACTACTCTGCTTTGCTCTTTGCAATTTTGTTTTTTGTTCTTCCTTCTCCTTCTACCCCTATTTTTACAGTACTGTACCCTGCATCTCACAAACTTGTCCTTTGTCTCTGTGATACGGTAATTCTTGTTCTTTGTTGATATGAACCTGCAACCAGTCAATCTATTGAGCAGTCAGTACTGTTACTAAATGGAAAGCACAATGTTCAGGGCCATACAATTTGTCCATTGTACAGTATACAGCCTACAATGTACTGTACTACAGTATACAGCCTACAATACACTGTACTACAGTATACAGCCTACAATGCACTGTACTACAGTATACAGCCTACAATGCACTGTACTACACTATACAGCCTACAATGCACTGTACTACAGTATACAGCCTACAATGCACTGTACTACAGTATACAGCCTACAATGCACTGTACTACAGTATACAGCCTACAATGCACTGTACTACAGTATACAGCCTACAATGCACTGTACTACAGTATACAGCCTACAATGCACTGTACTACAGTATACAGCCTACAATGCACTGTACTACAGTATACAGCCTACAATGCACTGTACTACAGTATACAGCCTACAATGCACTGTACTACAGTATACAGCCTACAATGCACTGTACTACAGTATACAGCCTACAATGCACTGTACTACAGTATACAGCCTACAATGCACTGTACTACAGTATACAGCCTACAATGCACTGTACTACAGTATACAGCCTACAATACACTGTACTACAGTATACAGCCTACAATGCACTGTACTACAGTATACAGCCTACAATACACTGTACTACAGTATACAGCCTACAATGCACTGTACTACAGTATACAGCCTACAATGCACTGTACTACAGTATACAGCCTACAATGCACTGTACTACAGTATACAGCCTACAATACACTGTACTACAGTATACAGCCTACAATACACTGTACTACAGTATACAGCCTACAATGCACTGTACTACAGTATACAGCCTACAATACACTGTACTACAGTATACAGCCTACAATGCACTGTACTACAGTATACAGCCTACAATGCACTGTACTACAGTATACAGCCTACAATGCACTGTACTACAGTATACAGCCTACAATACACTGTACTACAGTATACAGCCTACAATGCACTGCACTACAGTATACAGCCTACAATACACTGTACTACAGTATACAGCCTACAATGCACTGTACTACAGTATACAGCCTACAATACACTGTACTACAGTATACAGCCTACAATGCACTGTACTACAGTATACAGCCTACAATGCACTGTACTACAGTATACAGCCTACAATACACTGTACTACAGTATACAGCCTACAATGCACTGTACTACAGTATACAGCCTACAATACACTGTACTACAGTATACAGCCTACAATGCACTGTACTACAGTATACAGCCTACAATGCACTGTACTACAGTATACAGCCTACAATGCACTGTACTACAGTATACAGCCTACAATGCACTGTACTACAGTATACAGCCTACAATGCACTGTACTACAGTATACAGCCTACAATGCACTGTACTACAGTATACAATACTAAAGGGGACAAAAATCTAAGGAGTAAACATGTGATCAATGTGCGTCTTCTTGTCTTTGGGCTGGGTCAGGCCAGAGCACTTCTTCTTGTCTTTGGGCTGGGTCAGGCCAGAGCACTTCTTCTTGTCTTTGGGCTGGGTCAGGCCAGAGCACTTCTTCTTGTCTTTGGGCTGGGTCAGGCCAGAGCACTTCTTCTTGTCTTTGGGCTGGGTCAGGCCAGAGCACTTCCTCGACATCACAAGCAATATTGTCCCTCCTGAGGCAACGGGGGAAGAAGCCTCATGTGTGCCGTATCCAGCCCTGACATGATTCCTCACCTATATCACCACAGGCTAAATCCATGGCTTGCAGCAGATTTACTCTGGTGTAGGGTTGCCTATCATACACTTTCCATCTCCAAGAGGAGAAAAACTCCTCAATCGGATTCAGGAAAGGCGAGTATGGAGGGAGGTACAAGTTCATAAACTGCCCATTGATGTTAAACCATTCCCTTACCTGAGCAGCTCGGTGGAAACTGACATTGTCCCACACTATCACATAGGTGGGAATGGGATTCTCATTTAGCTCTTGACCCTGCTGCTCTTGAACCTGCTGCTCAAATAATATATCTCTTAGATTGGCAATAAATCTTAGAAGGTGCTGGGTGTTATATGGCCCGAGTGTAACATGGTGATGTAGAACACCATGGTTGCTGATAGCAGCACAGATTGTGACATTGCCACCTCGTTGACCAGGGACTTCAACAATGGCCCGCTGTCCAATCATGTTTCGGCCTCTCCTTCTCCTCTTTGTTAGATTGAAGCCTGCTTCATCGACAAAGATGAACTCATGGGGTCTGTCCAAGGATTCCAAGTCAAATATTGTCTGTGTAGAAATACAATATACTGTATGTAGGATTTTGTAAGTCGTACAGAGACAGTGCTATACTGTAGAGTACAATTAGGCTTCTGATTCACATACATTGTATGTACTGAAGAGTAATGTCATTCACATAGTATGTGTTAGTACTGTAGACAATCTGGATTACAGTAAATGTTTCTGAATGTACACTTACTTGCACATACTGAGCTCGCAGTTCTTTCACCCTTGGTGAGCTGCGCTCAAAAGGTACTCTGTATACTTGTTTCATTCGCATCCTGTTACGATGGAGGACACGGTCAATTGTGGAAATGCTCACACTGTCGATTCCCTGGAAGTGTGTGTTGTCTTGTATCACTCGTTCCTGGATTTCTCTGAGTCGTATTGCATTATCTTGAAGGACCATGCCAACTATAACGGCCTCTTGCTCCCGAGTGAATATAGCTGTCCTGCCACCTGCATGTGGCAGCCTTGCAATTCTACAAAAAGTAGTTGTGCAGTTACAAAACATATTCATGCAGTACAATACATACAGTGATTAACTTTACAAATGTCTATTGAAACAGCTGCATATAGTGTAGTACAGTAAATTTGCAATTACAAAAATACAGTAGTATACTGTACCTGTTCTCTTCTCTGAATGTCCTTACTATGGTGGACACAGAAAATCGGCTCAAATTGGGTTGCACTCTAAGTCCTGCTTCCCTCATTGTCAGTCCATGGACAAGAACATGGTCTATAACTGTTGCATGAATTTCATCAGATATTTCCACTCTTTGTCTTCCTCCTCTTCCTCTTTCTTGCCTTCCTCCTCCTCCTCGTCGCCCACCTCGCATACGCACTCGTCCTCGTCCTCTCACATTGTTTCTTCTATCCATTCTCAGACTTTCTCCTTCCCACCTTCAACAACCTGTTGGCTCTCTGAACTGGCTTATATTGGTTGTAGCATCATTTGAAACAGGTTAAATCGATTTTTAGTGGTTGTGTTCAATCAATGACATGTGTTCTCTATTTGTATTTGATTGTTGCCACATGTGTTTACCAGTATGGATGACATGTGCATTAGAGTGCAGAATGTGTTTTGAGAATGTGTTTAGAGTTTTGCTGAAAAGTCTAAGTGAGATCTGCAAATTGTGTTTTACCATGTGAAATGGTTTAAGGTATTGACAACAGACTGCATAATTAGCTAAATGAGTCCAGGCAACTGAGAACTTTGTTCAGCCAATGGGTTTTAGTGTTTTAGCAATTGAGAAAAACTGTAATTGCTGTCAGAGGTCAAAAGAATTGTCAAAAGCATTCTTCTTGTCAGTTTGTTAACTATTGTTCCCTAAACAGCTACGAAAAAGTATGAAAATGTATGCACTCACTACTGTAAGTCTGGATAAGAGCGTCTATTAAATGACTAACAGCTGGGTACCCACTGTATGAGCCTAGGGCTGAGGTGAGGAGACTGGTTAAGATAGGAGGAGCTTGGTGGTGATAGTATGTGTGTGTCAACAGCCATTAGCTTTGATCCACTTCTCTCCTGTGTCCAGCGTCTCCATGACATCAGCACGGTCAAGGGTCAGCTGGTGGTTCTAGAGTGCCGTATTCGTGGAACGCCACCACTGCAGGTTCTGTGGTACCGTGAGAACGAGCAGATAGTGGACTCAGCTGACTTCCACATCCTCAGAAAGAGTAAGTAGCAGTAGATCACGGTGGGAAACAGACCAAGAATGACCTTTCAGACACTAAGTAGAAATGCTCTTAACGTTCTCCTCCTTTTTCAGAGGCTACTTCTGCATCAGTGCCAGGTGAGTTGGAAAACATACCCAAGGCCCACTGTTGGCTATTGAAGGACACATTTACCCCTGTTTACCACTATAAGATGACCAATCAAACCTGATACATTGGTGCTGGTATGTCCTCCTCTCCTACCTCTACAGAGGAGCTGTGGACCCTTGTCATCCCCGAGGCCTTCCCAGAGGACTCTTGGGTTGTTCAAATGTATAGCTGGGAATCAGTTGGGAACAGTATCATGTGACGCCATACTGGAGGTGTACCTAGGTGAGCAGAGACTAGCTTCAGAACTGGTCAGACACACGAGACTACTGTTGTGCTTCTGCACAGCTTTCTTCATCCACTGTAAACTACATACAATCCTGAAATACATTCTGACAATGTGACCACGTCTGTGTCCAGACCTAGAAGAGCAGAAGGAGAAAGAGACTCCCATGGATAAGCAGTCCTTAGAGTCTACCAGGCTGGAACCTTATGACTTTCCCTCTATACTTCATGACATAGCAGGGATTCCTCCTCCAGAGTGGCCCGAGAGCCCAGTCTGTGAGATTGGTCACCCACTTGAAGAACAGTGAGTTCAACTCTTCTAACATCCTGCAAAAACCCTCAAATTGAAAGATGAATGTCCAGTATGCTGTTCTGTGAGACAGTATTTTTTTTATCAAAATACCTATCAATAATGTAAATGTAAAATTTTGAGGAATTATCTTATAGGTAATCTTTTCTTTAGCAGGGATGCAGAGCTCAGAGAAATACAGTGTTTCCCTAATGTCATTTTGATTCAACTGCCACAAGAGTGGGCTATTGCCTTGTTTTGAAGTTGCTGGTAGGCTGCACCAGTTTAAAAAGTTGTATGATCGAATTCTCTGTGTACATTAATTAATTAATTAATTAATTAATTAATTAGGACTTGATTAAGAGAGGTATTACTTACAGCGCTGGTAGTTTGGTTTGAAGATGGTTTATCATCTGATTATAATAACAGGGAGGGGATTATTTCGCCTATTTGTCCTTAAAAAAAACATGTTTTATTTTAGATAATACAGAGAACTAAGTTTATACCATGCTATTAAATAGGAGATTATAAAGGCTTGTGTGTATGCTAGAAAGGCACAACGAATGGGGGCGACTGTGACATGTAAATAAAAATAAATGCAGGTCAGGGGTCGCATTACAGCCGCGCTCTGAAATCACCTGTGAGTCGGCGCGCACGTCATTCTGCATACCCAATGTGGGTGTACACAAGTTACTACGGACCTGTTGCACTCCAACTCTTATCACAAACATTTAACTCTCCTCTGCGGTGCAGCCTTTATTGAAGTTGAAATAGCATACGATATTTAATCTAGGAACATTTATCCAGGTAAGCGTAATGCATTGTTTGATTAATTTGTCACGGGTGCAATTTATTATACACGTTTGTAATTGATTTATGTTTTTCTATAATCAATTGCAATATATAAATGTGTAGTCTATATAAAACCTTGTGTGGTCATGTTCTGAGTAAGTAAATGGAAATTACCTGTCCATGTTAGTGTTGACGTTCATGTCTGCATATCATATCAGTGATTCACTCAGGGAGTTGGTTGAATTGTATATTTTGGAGGTATTTGGCTGTGTTGCATTTCATAAGCGTTTAATTAAGTGTAGTGTCAAAGTGAGGTCTCTCTATAGGCAAGACTTGGATTACTATCATTTAAATTTGCATACCAAAGAGTTCAAGAAACTTTGGCTGCATTCACACAGGCAGCCCAATTCTGGTCTTTTTTACGCTAGTTGGTCTTTTGACCTATAGCATCAGCTCTGAAAAAGATCTGATGTGATTGGTCAAAAGACCAATTAGTAGAAACATATCAATTGGGAAGCTTGTGTGTGGGTACTACTCTGTAGTGACTGTGTGATTTCATTGGAATGTGATGGTTCAGTATTTTTTTTTTTGAAATGTCTTTAGAACATGGTATTTGTGGAAGTTTAACAATAAAGCAAATCCATGGTAACAGAAGGATGCTGACGCTCACATTTTACAAAATCACATTTACTTGAACAGTGCAGATGCAAAGTTTGGTAACAGAATGATGACAGAAAAAGCAGGAATTGTCATTCTGTTACCAAATGTTACACTGTTCAAGTAAATGGGTTTTTATTACATTTTAAGTGGAAATTGTTAACAGTAACAGTCCTTGTGTATAGAGTTGTATGGTTTGTTTAACTTCGCAATTCTTGTTTTTTGTTTGACATTTTAAAGTGAAATCTGAGTGGGCATCATTCTGTTACTGTGGAATTGCCTAATAGCTACAGTATTCTCATGTCTGTTTGTTTGACTAGGCAGGGACCGGACCCTTTTCAATACCCCCTGGTTAATTAAAAAAATGCACGTTCTGTCAGTGATGTGGTTCACAAAGGTATAAGTCCCAAAATAGACTGTATAGACAAGTCATTTTCCTAAGATTCTGAGAGCAGACAATTTGAGACTACTGTGATTAGGTTTGAATTATGCCCACTTGTAAAAAAAAAAACAGTCCACTCTTCTCCATTGGGCTCGCTACCTGTTCTGCTTAATAGGACAATATGTCTTTGAATAATGGCTTGCATCTATGGAATCAACAACACTCACTATTTACTTTTGTTGATTTCCCTCAAAATGGAAAGATTGTCGGCCGCCACCCCTGCCCGGATTCAAATCAAATGTTATTGGTCACATACACATGGTTAGCAGATGTTATTGTGAGTGTAGTGAAATACTCTTGAGTGTCCCGCCAGAGTTCCACAAAAGGAAAACTGGCTGCATTCCAGGGAGAAGACCAGAGCACTCCAATGGCATCTCTCTCTATCCCAGTGTCTCTTCTGGATCACAGGTCATACCATTCCACTGTTCCCAAAGTACCCTGGCCCGTTACATAATGGACAGAGACATCAGCTTGTGTGGTGTGCTGCTGCTCTCTCCATCTGTCGGAGATCGAGGGAATGTATACTGAATTTAAGGTTTGACACTAAAGAGCAGGGCCTTATTGAGTTGGAACGATTACTGAGTAAATCATGTGCAGAGGTGACAACTCCTTATTCTACAACACAGATAATCATCTTGGTTTGATCATTTCTTTCTGAATGACCTTTAGCATTGAGTAGAAATAAGTTGAGTTGTTTCTAGACCCTGCGTGATTCTGTTGATGATCGTTGGCGACAGTGTAGCCTGCTCTGCTCTTACCCACAATGCTCGTCACATGGGCCCGGGTGTCGGAGTTAGATGAGCAGCACCTGCCAGCTAATGTCAGCCTCCTGATTTAGCCACTCACACTTTATTAGAAACATACAGCAACATGTGTCCACTTCTCTTGAAAGCCATGTGGACACTGTTTGTGTTCAAGTAATGTTTATTTTACGTGTGTACGGCAAGACAAAGGAAATTGCACACAGATGAACTATTACTATGCAAAAAGGGGCAACTGAAAATGGACTTTCCACCTTTTTAAGAAGGCTGTGCATGGGTGGGTACTGGTGTAACAATGTTGTTGTAGGAAGGAATGTTGCTTCTATGGTCACCACTTGTCCAGTTAACTTGAGTAATGCAAATTAAGTTACCAAAGTGTTTTCCCTTTCAGGTGTCCAGATTCAGAGCTGCAGAGCTGCAGTAAAAGCCTAGAGGAGCCCTTCAGTGTGAGTGAAGAGGGTATCCACAGCTCAGAGGGTCAGAGGTCACATAAAGCCTGCAGAACCAAAAAAACAACCCCCAAACTGTTCACTCCCAGCAAGCCCAGCTTCCAGAACTCAGACTTTGGAGGCAGTAGCATGAGCAGCAGTGTGGATGACCTGCCCACCTTCTCCCCCAGCCTTTTTGCCCCCAGTGCCTTCAACTATGCTCGGCCACGCCAGTTCATCCAGTCTCAGCCAGCCTTTCAGGCCCCCAGCTACAATGTCGCCAAAGCTATGCCTCAGCCCAACGGGAACAGCAGCAAGGCCTCTCCTTCCTCTTCCAATCTGAGCTTCCCCATTTCCACACCTGCATCCTCACGGCTGACGGTGTTCCCTCGTGATCCTCCTCCTCCTCCCTCCTCTGCTGCCCAGTCCATGTCCCCCTCTTGCGCCCCCATGCGCTCCACTATCACCCTCACCCCCAGGGCCTACGCCGGTGTCCCAGCCCCACCTGAGCCCAAGCCCCAGTCCTCTCCAGCTGCCTGCCTCTGCTCTGTCCTGCCCTCTCAGTCCACCCCACATTACAATCCTGCTCCCATGTCTATTCCTCAGCCTCTATCCCCAGCTCTCTCCCCAAACTCCCCCAACCCCCCCAGCCCTCTTCCCAAGCCCAGGTTTGATGCCTCCCTGCACATGGGACAGGGACTGTCTCTCCCTACACAGAGCCTGCCTATGAGTCAGTCTCCCCACTCTCCACCCCCCCCACCAGTTTCCACGCCACAGCCCCCCTTTCTTCCTCCCCCATGTGTGTCTCTGCCTCCTAGCTACAGAGGGACCCCAAACATGTGAGTTTCTATATTTTTGAACAGTAAATAAAATGTAATATTACTAGTATGTAATAGCATTACGTTTTTAGTGTTAATGGTTGTCTTCTGGCTATCCCGTTCTCGTTCCCTCCCCAGCCTTCCCAAGCACACCCTGAAGAAGGCTCCTGTTCCTAGGTCAGGGTCCCGCAACACGGATGAGGATATCCAGGGCTCCAAGGACGACCTGATCCAGGATCTGGAGAAGAAGCTGCGTACCAAAGAGGCCCGTAGGCAAAACAGCCAGGTATCCATTTTAACAAACTGACCTGGCGTCAGTGGGGAGGGAAATGTTTGTTTTTGTGGGGATATACAGTATCGGTAAAAAGTTTGGACACTTTTCTTAATTTTTTACTATTTTCTACATTGTAGAATAAAACTATGAAATAACACATGGAATCATGTAGTAATCAAAATATATTTTATATTTGAGATTCTTCAAAGTAGCCACCCTTTGCCATGATGACAGCTTTGCACACTTGGCATTCTCTCAACCAGCTTCATGAGGTTGTCACCTGGAATGCATTTCAATTAACAGGCGTGCCTTGTTAAAAGTTCATTTGTGGAATTTCTTTCCTTAATGTGTTTGAGCCGATCAGTTGTGTTGTGACAAGGTAGGGGTGGTATACAGAAGATAGCCCTGTTTGGTAAAAGACCAAGTCCATATTATGGCCAGAACAGCTCAAATAAGCAAAGAGAAACTTCAGTCCATCATTAATTTAAGACATGAAGAACATTTCAAGAACTTTGAAGTTTCTTCAAGTGCAATCGCTAACACCATCAAGCGCTATGATGAAACTGGCTCTCATGAGGACGGCCACAGGAAAGAAAGACCCAGAGTTACCTCTGCTGCAGAGGATAAGTTCACTAGAGTTACCAGCCTCAGAAATTGCATCCCAAATAAATGCTTCAGAGTTCAAGAAACAGACACATCTCAACATCAACTGTTCAGAGGAGACTGTGTGAATTGGGCCGTCATGATCGAATTGCTGCAAACAAACCACTACTAAAGGACACCAATAAGAAGACTTGCTTTGGCCAAGAAACATGAGCAATTGACATTAGACCGGTGGAATTATTTCCTGTGGTCTGATGAGTCCAAATGTGAGATTTTTGGTTCAAACTGGCGTGTCTTTGTGACGCAGAGTAGGTGAACGAGTAGGTGAACGTATGATCTTCGCATGTGTGGTTCCCACAGGGGTTTCTTTACTGGTGACACTGTTAGTGATTTATTTAGAATTCAAGGCACACTTGACCAGCATGGCTACCACAGCACTCTGCAGTGATACGCCATCCCATCTGGTTTGGGCTTAGTGGGACTAATTTGTTTTTCAACAGGACAATGAACCAAAACACCTCCAGGCTGTGTAAGGGCTATTTGACCAAGAAGGGGAGTGATGGAGTGCTGTATCAGATGACCTGGTCTCCACAACCCAATTGAGATGGTTTGGGATGAGTTGGACCTCAGTGAAGGAAAAGCAGCCAACAAGTGCTCAGCATATGTGGGAACTCCTTCAAGATGGTTGGAAAAGCATTCATCATGAAGCTGGTTGAGAGAATACCAAGAGTGTGCAAAGGGTGGCTTCTTTTGAAGAATATAAAATAGATTTGGATCTTTTTAACTTTTTTTGTTGGTTACGACATGATTCCATATGTGTTATTTCATAGTTTTGATGTCTTCACTATTATTCTACAATGTAGAAAATAGTAAAAACAAAAACAAACTTACGACTGGTATGTATGTGGATAGGGAAATGTATAATATGTGAATCAAGACAGATGCTACAATCTAAATGTTAGTTTATTCCCAAACCACATTAAATAAGTGTTTGTTTACTCCACTACCATATGAATGCTGTACATGAAAATGTGTGGTTCCTATTTGATTTGAACCCATATCAGTGTACATCAGACCATTTAATACCACAATGTGGCCCTGGCAACTATGCAAGAGGAAAATATGGATTTAGTCATTTATCATTCCCTTGTAGCCTTACTGTGTTAATGTCAAGAACACACAATATCCTTGATGCCAGGTTCATTCTTCAATAGAAACCAACTTCCAATGAATGGAGGCTTCATTGGAGTCCCAGGGGCTTAGTGGACCAGTATAATATGATCAACACAAGGTAGCTGTTGTGTTGATATAGACCCAATAACATTGGAGGCTGCACTATGGACAGATTTACTGGCACCACTGGTCCCAATTCACTCCCTACCACTTCCAACTTATCCATAACCCTTCCATGTTTGCAGATCTGAAGCATCTTAATAGGTAGAAAGATTTCAGTGGTGGAGTTTCCGCCATATTGCTTCCAATTAACAAATTGGGACCTACTGGCATTTTGCAGTATACTGACTGAACAGTGGGTGGTTTACTGTCTGTCTCTTGACAGAAGCGGTCCTATGAGGAGCGCATGGCTCGGAGGTTGCTGGGTCCAGATAACGCTGTCTCTGTCTTTGAGAATTCCTCTGACTCACAACCCGACCAGGTATAATCTACGCATATTACTTCTACATCATCCAGTACAGCCCATTTGGTTTGTAGGAAAGTTATTTAGGGAGGTACCTGCACTTAGACATTTACATTTGATATTTGAGTCATTTAGCAGATGCTCTTATCCAGAGAGACTTAGTGCATTCATCTTGATAGTTAGATGGGACAACCACATCACAGGCATAGAAAGTACACTTTTCTTCAATACAGTAGTTCCCTTAGCTCAAGTTATTGTATTTAAATGATACATATTTTTCCATGCTACTGTATGTTTCCAAATGTTCTGATAATAGTTTGTCAGGCTGGGAGCCGTCGTTACTAATAGAATGTGGGTTTTAGGTTAGACAGAATGTTCCCTGTACCGTGTGTGACTAGTCCTCTGTCACTGTCCATCACCCCTGAATCCTCCTCACACAATGGGACTGGCCTCTCTCTCTGTTGTCCTCTTCAGTCACAGGAGATAAGTCTACAGCCAATCCACAGCGCTCTTTAAAGAATGCAGCTAGAAATAGCAGGGTTGAAGATTGTGTGCCAAAGTAGCATTTTCCCAGGGATTTGTAGTGTAGGATGCTGGGAAGAGACCACCACACATAGTACAACACATGTGCCCACACCACAGGTATAGCCCCTAGCCCTCTACATCCAACCATCCCCATTGTCCTAGGCATAGTGTCATGTACTTAGGAAGATTAGCAAGTCTGGTTATTTAAAAAGGTTGTTTCAAAGTAATGCATTTCAGGAGAAGGTGCAGCCTTGAACCTAGACAACCTTTGTGGGTCAACTCTAGTGTTGGCTAGTGTAGAGGCAGAGATGAACCGCAGCCTATAAGCAGTATAGGATTGGTTTTACACACAGACGGGTCCATTGCATACTTTTAATTCCCAAATCTCTCTGTCTTCTCTTGCAGCCAGAATCACCAGAGGGACGTAACACCGGAGGGATATGGTACCTTTCACCAACGGACGGCAAAAGCATGTGCCTAAATTGATAGTACATTATATACTGGTATACAGTGTTGCTGGTATGGAATGTTTACTGCATTACATAATGAAGCAGTAGGTGATGAGAGGGGCGCAGTGCTCCACCTGAGGGTGAAGATATGTGTGAATGAGGCTTGAGGTCTGGGATTGGGAGGCAGGTTGTCTGATCCGGTTTTGGTTTCCTGGCACTGTCGTGTGTTTGTGCCGTTTCCACCGTCTACCACGGGCTCCGGTTCCCCCCCCCCGGGCCATGCCGTAACGAGGACAATTATAGACCATGTACTGAGCGCGCTGACATCTCTGTGTGGCTTCCTCACTGGTATTTCCTGGGATTGCCTTGTCTTCCAATGATGATATACTGTATGTAAAGGGCACATGCTGTGCTGCTTGAAGTGAGTTGGTTTGTTGTTAATTTGCTTGTCAATGTTATGGGGTTTTCTGTACTGTTGTTCAGCATGAATGGTGATGCAGGACAATTCATTAGTTCAATTAGCTCTCTGAACCTGAAAAGATGAGAAGTGAGCTCTGTTTGCATGAGAACTCCCTTATTCAGCCATCAGAGCAGTTATGAATGAAAGCACCTTTGTTCCTATCCTCTCTCCTTTCGCTTTTGCTTTCTCGCTCTTTCATTCTTTCTCGCTCTTTCATTCTTTCTCGCTCTTTCATTCTCTCGCTTTTTCTTATAATTTTTTAAGGGGCAAACACCACTCTGGTACTGATGTCAACGAGGGCTCAGCCATCCAGGAGAAGTGCTATGCCCCGCGCTTCATCCAGGTCCCCCAGGACCTCACGGTAGAGGAGGGCAGGTTCTGTAGGATCCACTTCAAGGTACAGAACTGGATACGCTCTAATCAGTTTAGTAATGCATGTTGATAACTGGACTCATTCAACATTTATAGCTGGGATCCATTTCCTATGTAGGAACTTATTGCTGAGGTATCTTCTGTAAAGACCTTGTTGAACTATGACACTGACTCATGCAACACTTTTATTCAAGTGTAATGAAAGCCTCTGGTGACCAAACATGAAACCCAATAGCCCCTGTGACTAGAATAACCAGGTTGTAAAAGCTGCGCTCTACTCTTATCACCCCCCCCACTCTGGGCCCTTGCACTACGCCCCCTCATGACCCCCTAGTAGTCCACACTACAGTCCACACTCTCCCAGGGTCTTATTCATTAGTACACACCGTAGCAATTTATTTTCTTATTGGGCAGTTCAGGTTGTCCCTCCCTGTTTCAGTCAGTTTTTTTCCCCTAATGAATACACCTCTGGCTGTGCCTTCAGGTGGGGGGTCTGCCCACCCCAGACGTGGCCTGGTACCTGGATGGTAAAGCAATCCGTCCAGACGACAACCACAAGATGCTGGTGTGTGAGAAGGGCGTGCACTCCTTCATCATTGAGATCGTGACGGTGCATCACGCCGGAGTCTACGAGTGTATTGCCAGGAACCGCGCCGGGGAGAACCGCTTCTCCATGAAACTGGAGGTTATTGGTAAGGGCTGTTTTGACTACTGTCAAATAATTTCCCATCGCTTAGCATTGATGACACTGCTCCACCTTCACCCCAACCCCTCATCTCCAGCCCAGGAGGTGCTTCGCCCCCCTACCTTCGTCCAGAAGATGCTGAACTCTCGTGCCTTGGAGGGGGACACAGTGAGGTTAGAGTCTAAGGTGGCTGCCTCCCCTCCACCAAAGCTCTTCTGGAAGAAAGACAAAGACATGCTACGCATTGACCCCACCAGAATGAGGTGGGTGGAACTTCAATTCCATCACTTTCAAGGTGTTTGTATACCTTTTTTAGAAGAAGAAATACTCACAGTAGAGATGGTAATTTCTGTCCCTTAGCTGAGTAGAATATATCTGAAGTGTACATGTGCTAATTAGCTGATATAGCTTTGCTAGGTAACGTGAACCTCTTAGCTGAAAGTGAGTGTTTCTATTGATACCATTAGAGGTTAATCCAGGCCTGATGTTTGTCTCCCAGCCTGTACCAGGACGGCACAGGAAGTCAGTGCCTGCTCATTGAGAGGCTAGTCAAATCTGATGCAGGCTGGTACACCCTGTCTGCCATCAATGAGGCCGGCATGTCCACCTGCAATGCCAGACTGGATGTAGGAAGTAAGTGGACCTTGTGCATTTGTGCGTGGTTTGAAGTTAAGCATAGACTAGTGTTCAGTTCAGAGGTAAATTGGCTGTTCCCTGTCCATGGTAGCTGTTTAGAATTCAACTCATAAACACCACCAAGGCTTTGGCCATCAACCTCCTGTGGCCCTATACAGCTGTCCTCATGCAGACATCTGCACTAGTGGGACAAGCAGGGATTACAGCTGAGACAGACAACGTTGTAACCTTGCACTCAGAATGTCTGCTATGGCAGGGCAGTGAAATGGCAATGGCATACTGCACTAGTGTACCATGAATTACCAGTGTTGTACAATAACTTATGTACTGTAGTAGCAGGGGGAAATGTTCTGTTATTCAATATTCGTAGCACTTTCTCCTGTTAGAATGAAGCAGAGGGGCCTCTTTCTAGCTTGCGTTTCTCCAGTGTAAATAGAGGGTAATTCCCTGGAATGTATCCCTTGTCCCGCAAATGGTTGCCATGGCAGTGCAGGTTGTAAAGGCTGATTAGAAACCCATAGCAGATATATTATTACTAGGGAAATGCGGGCCTGGCTGGCTATTGTATTTCCCCTCGATCACATAACATGCCATCTGTTACGCGGACCAAGAGCAGTCATGATGAGGTTAACCTTCATTCAGCCTAGCTCGCTGAAATCGTCAAGTCTGTAATAGATCAGGTGAGTGTGTATTTTGCTCTGTCCACTCGGGCTTACTAAATGGAAACTGACGACTTTGCTCATATAATTGTCTCAGTACTGTAATATCAGGCTTCAACTGTGCAGTAACATTTGGCCGTGCACTCTGCTGACCAGAAGAAAAGCTTGTCTTTCAACCCCCAAGGGTTGAACCTGTAACTGGAGCTGGGGCTTAATACATCTCTTATATAAGCTGTTATACCAGAGTGGTTTCTCTGGTTATTTTAGGAAACTCTCTTAGGATAGCAACACATTCCTCCTGTGGATTAGGAGATCCAACCATTTCTCAGATTGTTTAAAATAATAGGTTGGTAACATTTATGACAATGACTGGCTTTATTTAAATGTTCTATTACCTGGCTCAAACACATTTCCTCTTATTGCATTAGAGGTTCAAGGGTTCTATTCTGAATATATCCTGACCTTTTTATTCCATTCTGTCTCTGCAGCTCGCACCAACAAGCCTGCCCCCCCTACAGGCAAGCATTTTAAAGTCCCCCTACTCCGCCGTCTCCCCAGCCTGATTCCGGACCCCCCCCAGCACACGGCCCCCCTGTACGAGAGTGAGGAGCTTTAGACGACACTAAACCAGCAGTATAACCTGTTGTACCGCTCTGCTCCACTTTATACTGGTCTATCATTCAGTCTCTGTCCACTGAGGCGGTCATGTTGTCTGTGCCTGGGGGAGGAAATTAATCAAAGTTTTGAGGAAGCAGATACTCACATTTTACCCACAGTGCCTCAGTATCAATCAGGACCTCACCAGTCCCAGCATTTGTCAAATGCACTTTAGTTTGAGCCCTTCTGTTTGTTTGTTTTTCAAGTGTGGGCTGGTCAGATGGTTTCCTCAACATCATCCTCTGGTATGGTGAAACTTACCTGGCCCGAGCACAGACCTTTGTCAAATGCTGTCTCTGTGGTTTGCTGTTGTAGTTGGTAGAGAATGAATCATGTATTGTCTCCAGACATGTAACTCTTTTGAAGTTCCTTTACAAAAAGCAGCATTTTTATGACTGCTGCTTCAAGTGAGACTGTCTCTTTCTGGTTTTAAAAAGGTAACATTAAAATAATGTATAAACTATTTATTGGACAATTCTGAAATGTAAATGGTTGCCTTCACACCCAAATTTACAACGACCTCTGTCTGATTCTGATCATAGAAAAATGTTTTGAAGTCTTATGTACTGTGTATGATGTGAAATGTAATGAATGCGTAATAAAGTTTTACAACACAGGTGGTGGTCTTATTTCACTTTCAAAATATCAAATTGAGTACTTATAGATGGGAAGCATTGTAGCCATGCAGTTTTCCTATTTATTTTATGACAAGATTTAATCAAAACATTTTAACTTGTTATTCAGACGACCGACCTCTGATCCCAGTGTGTGAAGTGAAAACTGGTAAATATAAGACTGACCCAGGTCCCTTTCGACACAGCACCTAGCAACCACAGGAAGTCAACGCACTTTGGACCAAGGGGAAGTCTCTTCCTCTTTATCCTGTGCTGATGAATAAGGCCCAGACACAATCATGCCCTCTGTTAATCTGGCTGTATTGGGCCCCTCTAGGCTGTCTTCTGGTGAAACATCACACTGCTGCTACTGTTTATCCTGTTGCCTAGTCACGTACATATCTACCTCGTACCCCTGCACATCCACTGGGTACAGGTACCCTGTGTATATAGGTGTTATCGTTACTCATTGTGTAAGTAAGCATTTCACTGTTAGTCTACACCCGTTTACAAAATGTAAGGAATAACATTTGAAGTGCTTGACAATGTCCTCTACATACTCAATGATAGACATAGTTCAAAAAAGAAGGAATAAATGGTGGTAGTCTCTCGCTCTGAGTATATTATGTCCATTTGTTGGGGAAAAGAAGTTTGGTCAACTGACTGCAGCCTTGATGGTTTCCCAATAATATCATGAGTGACCAGAGGGGAAAAGTCTGACATTATCTGAGCGTTCAGATCTCCACATCGCTCTCCTTGTCGTTGTCATGGTCACCATCGTAGAACTCATTGGCTGCCTCTGGCCTGTAAAGAGAACAAGCTATTTAGTTCCAGACTATCACACTGATACTATATACACGTAGACTAAGGCTGGGATTCAATCCAATCGTGTTGCCGGCGACGTGCGTGCAGACACCACATCCACGGTAAACGCTGCATTTGTCGGCTCAATCAGAAATAAACTTTAAAAATGGCGCATTGTCCAAATCTGCAATCAGATTAAATCCCGTCCTTAAACTGGTCCTATTGATTCCATTACTAACATGTATAATAGAACATATGCCCCTATGTGTGTCACAGAGCTGGGATGAAAAAACAAATGACATTGCCTTCCTCTTACCGAGGCATTTTGCTACACAACACTCCTGTAGATTGTTCTAAAACAAATACTTAGTCAACAGTAATGGGCTTTGCATTATGTTGATTCCTGCTATGAAAGTATCTGCCTGTCCCTGTTTCGCTGCTGTGTGAGCGAGCCACTCCCTTCCCCCACTGTGACACGGAGAGAGAGAGAGATGCATTCTGAGAAGCACAAGCATATGTAGGGCGTGTAGGCCATCATTGTAAATAAGAATTTGTTCTCAACTGACTTGCCTAGTTAAATAAAAATTAAGAAAATTACTGTTGCTCAAACTGCTATTGTGGGAAAAAGTTAAGCAACTACTGTTCTAGCTACAGAGAGGAAAGTCACAGCTTTCTGTATAATTTCTCACCTCTTGATATTGAGTTCATGACACCACTTTAGAACCGCGGTAGGCTAGTGTAGTGGGCTGTCGTTTTGACGTGCCCGCAGAGAGCGATTTGCAGTGAATAGGCCTACAAATCAGCTGGGCTAGACAATCTGGACCCTCTTTCTAAAATTATCCGCCGCCATTGTTGCAACCCCTATTACCAGTCTGTTCAACCTCTCGTATCGTCTGAGATTCCTAAAGATTGGAAAGCTGACTTCAAAAGGGGGTGACACTCTAGATCCAAACTGTTACAGACCTATTTCCATCCTGCCCTGCCTTTCTAAAGTCTTCGAAAGCCAAGTTAACAAACAGATCACTGACCATTTAGAATCCCACCGTACCTTCTCCGCTGTAGAATCCGCTTTCCGAGCTAGCCACGGGTGTACCTCAGCCGCGCTCAAGGTACTAAACGATATCATAACCGCCATCGATAAAAGACAGTACTGTGCAGCCGTCTTTATCGACCTGGCCAAGGCTTTCGACTCTGTCAATCACCGTATTCTTATCGGCAGACTCAACAGCCTTGGTTTCTCAAATGACAGTCTCTGGGGGTACCACAGGGTTCAATTTACGGCCCAAATCTTCTCTGTATATCTCAACGACGTTGCTCTTGCTGCGGGTGATTCCTTGATCCACCTCTACGCAGACGACACCATTCGGTATACATCTGGCCCTTCTTTGGACACTGTGCCATACAACACTCTTTCCGTGGCCTCCAACTGCTCTTAAATGCTAGTAAAACTAAATGCATGCTCTTCAACCAATCGCTGCCCGCACCCGCCCACCCAACTAGCATCACTACTCTGGACGGTTCTGACTTAGAATATGTGGTCAACTACAAATACCTAGGTGTCTGGCTAGACTGTAAACTCTCCTTCCAGACTCGTATTAAGCATCTCCAATACAAAAATTAAATCTAGAATCGGCTTCCTATTTCACAAACAAAGCCTCTACTCATGCTGCCAAACATACCCTCGTAAAACTGACTATCATACCGGTCCTCGACTTTGGCGATGTCATTTACAAAATAGCCTCCAACACTCTACTCAGCAAACTGGATACAGTCTATCACAGTGCCATCCGTTTGGTCACCAAAGCCCCACTACAAACTGTATGCTCTCGTCGGCTGGCCCTCGCTACAGTTGAAGTCGGAAGTTTACATACACCTTAGCCAAATACATTTAAACAAAATTTTTCTCAATTCCTGATATTTAATTATAGTAAAAATTCCCTGTCTTAGGTCAGTTAGGATCACCACTTTGTTTTAAGAATGTGAAATGTCAGAATAATAGTAGAGAGAATGATTTATTCCAGGTTTTATTTTTCATCCCATTCCCAGTGGGTCAGAAGTTGACATATACTCAATTAGTATTTGATCACATTGCCTTTAAATTGGTTAACTTGTGTCAAACGTTTTAGGTAGCCTTTCACAAGCTTCCCACAATAAGTTAGTTGAATTTTGGTCCATTCCTCCTGACAGAGCTGGTGTAACCGGGTCAGGTTTATAGGCCTCCTTGCTCGCACACGCTTTTTCAGTTCTGCCCACACATTTTCTATCGGATTGAGGTCAGGGCTTTGTGATGGCCACTCCAACACCTTGACTTTGTTGTCCTTAAGCCATACTGCCACAACTTTGGAAGTATGCTTGGGGTCATTGTCCATTTGGAAGACCCATTTGCGACCAAGTTTTAACTTCCTGACTGATGTCTTGAGATGTTGCTTCAATATATCCACATAATTTCACCACCTCATGATGCCATCTATTTTGTGAAGTGCACCAGTCCCTCCTGCAGCAAAGCAACCCCACAACATGATGCTGCCACCTCTGTGCTTCACGGTTGGGATGGTGTTCTTCGGCTTGCAAGCCTCCCCCTTTTTCCTCCAAACATAATGATGGTCATCATGGCCAAACAGTTCTATTTTTGTTTCATCAGACCAGAGGACATTTCTCCAAAAACGATCTTTGTCCCCATGTGCAGTTGCAAACCGTAGTCTGGCTTTTTTATGGCGGTTTTGTAGCAGTGGCTTCTTCCTTGCTGAGGGCATTTCAGGTTATGTTGATATAGGACTCGTTTTACTGTGGATAAAGATACTTGTGTACCTGTTTCCTCCAGCATCTTCACAAGGTCCTTTGCTGATGTTCTGGGATTGATTTGCACTTTTCACACCAAAGTACTTCATCTCCAGGGGACAGAACGCGTCTCCTTCCTGAGCAGTATGACGGTTGCGTGGTCCCATGTTTATTCTTGCGTACTGTTGCTTGTACAGATGAACATGGTATCTTCAGGCGTTTGGAAATTGCTCCCAAGGATGAACCAGACTTGTGGAAGTCTACAAATTGTTTTCTGAGGTCTTGGCTGATTTCTTTTGATTTTCCCATGATGTCAAGCAAAGAGGCACTGAGTTTGAAGGTAGGCCTTGAAATACATCCACAGGTACACCGCCAATTGACTCAAATTATGTCAATTAGCCTATCAGAAGATTCTAAAGCCATGACATCATTTTCTGGAATTTTCCAAGCTGTTTAAAGGCAGGGTCAACTTAGTGTATGTAAACTTCTGACCCACTGGAATTGTGATACAGTAAATTATAAGTGAAATAATCTGTCTGTAAACAATTGTTGGAAAAATGACTTGTGTCATGCACAAAGTAGATGTCCTAACCGACTTGCCAAAACTATAGTTTGTTGAAATTTGTGGAGTGGTTGAAAAACAAGTTTTAATGACTCCAACCTAAGTGTATGTAAACTTCCGACTTCAACTGTACATATTCGTCGCCCAACCCACTGGCTCCAGGTCATCTATAAGTCTTTGCTAGGTATAGCTCCGCCTTATCTCAGCTCACTGGTCACCATAGCAACACCAACCTGTAGCACCCGCTCCAGCAGGTTTATTTCACTGGTCATCCCCAAAGCCAACACCTACTTTGTCCGCCTTTCCTTCCAGTTCTCTGCTGCCAATGACTGGAACGAATTGTAAAAATCGCTGAAGTTGGAGACTTATATCTCCCTCACTAACTTTAAGCATCAGCTCTCAGCATCTGTGTAGCTTACCGATCGCTGCAACTGGTACACAGCCCATCTAACTACGTACCTCATCCCCATATTGTTTTTATTTACTTTTTTTTGCTCTTTTGCACACCAGTATTTCTACTTGCACATCATCATCTAAACATCTATCACTCCAGTGTTAATTTGTTAAATTGTAATACTTCACTACTACGGCATATTTATTGCCTTACCTCCTTACTCCATTTGCACACACTGTATATAGATTTTTCTATTGTGTTATTGACTGTACGTTTGTTTATCCCATGTGTAACTCTGTGTTGTTGTTTTTTGTCGCACTGCTTTGCTTCTTCTTGGCCAGGTCGCAGTTGTAAATGAGAACTTGTTCTCAACTGGCCTACCTGGTTAAATAAAGGCGAAATAAATGTTAAAAATAAACAAGTAGCCAAGGCCTAGCGCTGGAAATTTTGTAGGACATTAGCCTACATTTACTGATAGATTATTCAATTAGCCTACATGGCCACATAGCAACAATCATATTTAGAGTTAGCAATCTAGTGTTTTGAGTTCCCACTCCTTCAGGTGGTGAATAATATTGTCAATATTGTAGCTTTGGCAAACTCACATTTTGCCAAATCAATACCTGTGTCCAACATAGACTGCATCTCTGTTTCCAGCGCTGGAAATTTTGTAGGACATTAGCCTACATTTACTGATAGATTATTCAATTAGCCTACATGGCCACATAGCAACAATCATATTTAGAGTTAGCAATCTAGTGTTTTGAGTTCCCACTCCTTCAGGTGGTGAATAATATTGTATACTGTAGCTTTGGCAAACTCACATTTTGCCAAATCAATACCTGTGTCCAACATAGACTGCATCTCTGTTTCCAGTTTTAGTCTCTTCTCCTCAGATACACGATAAAATCTGTGTTTGATAGGCTTAGCATCTCCGATGTCTATATCATGTTCAATTAAGTGGGTTTGTGATGGAGTGTCAGAAAACAAGACAGGGTAGTTTCTAATAAGAGCTACCAATTCATCACGTTTCTCAGAGTCTAAATGATCTACCAAAACCCCAAGGTTTTGCAAAGTCTGGGAGTTTTTCAACCGTCCTTGTAAGACCTCATCTGAAACTTTAACTTCCTCTTCTCCCCCCTCCACCAAATTAAAGCCACAAGATGCAGGGACTGGGGCAGCAGTCAACACTGACCTCACTGCTGGAGTGCCTTCAACTTTGCTTAGATCACGGGAGTGATAACATTTTAACAGGTTCACATGGCATAATTTAGAGGACTTCCTATGACTAGGGGTTTCAATAAGATAGTTCAAATCTGACACTTTACGCAACACAGTGAAAGGACCACAGTATTTTGCCTGAAAAGGTGAACTTACAAGAGGCAGAAGAGCAAGTACCCGATCACCGGGACTAAACTCACGCAGCTCAGCCTGTCCGTCATATTTCAGTTTCATTTTCCGTTGAGAACATTTTAGTTTTTCTTTCGCTAGTTCACCAGCCCTATACAACTTCAACCTAAAACCATTTACATAGTCAATAAGGTTCCGAGGTGGTTCCTCAGGCAAACAACCATCCTGCAACACTGCTAAAGGCCCACGCACCTTATGGCCAAACACTAAGTCATTTGGGCTAAACCCTGTGCTTTCCTGCACTACTTCACGAGCAGCTAGTAACAGCCAAGGTAACCCCTCCTCCCAGTCAGCAGACAGTTCCGTACAATATGCACGAAGCAAGGATTTTAAAGTTTGATGAAAACGTTCCAAAGCTCCCTGGCTCTGGGCATGGAACGCAGTAGACTTGTTGTGTTTAACTTTAAGCTGTTTGAGAACCTGAGCAAATAAATGAGAGGTAAAGTTAGACCCCTGATCTGACTGGATGGTTTTTGGAATCCCAAATGTTGAAATAAATTGAGTTAAAGCTTTAACTACTGATTTTGAAGTTATGGTACGCAAGGAAAAAACTGCCGGATATCTGGTTGCTTGACACATAACAGTTAATAATTAGCTATGACCTGACTTGGACCTTGGTAATGGCCCAACACAATCGATAATAAGATGCTCAAAAGGTTGCCCTACGGCTGGTATTGGATACAACGGTGCAGGCTTTACAACCTGATTTGGCTTGCTTGTGCGCTGACACGTATCACAAGTTTTAATAAACTGAGATACATCCCGCTTTAAACGTGGCCAGAAAAAATAACGAAGTATACGATCATACGTTTTACGAACACCCATATGACCTGCCACATCACCATGTGAAGTTTGCAACACTTTATTTCGCAAAGTAGTAGGTACAACTATTTGAAAGACTGGTTCTCCTAGACCCTGATCATAGTGTGGAACCCATTTCCTGACCAACAGCCCATCAAGAAGAAAATAACACTGAGCACTATTCCTCACCACTGAATCAGGAACCACTTTATCAAACAGATCAGCCAAAGTAGTATCGGCTTTTTGCTCAGCCATCAATGAATCTCTAGAACTAGTCAACTGTTCTGTCTGGAGTTTGACTGGCAACTCAAGACTTTCTGGCTTACTCTCAATCTCCTTACGAGAGGCTGCGCGGGTAACCGCACAAACTGGAAATATCTCAGGAGACACACAGTTCTGATCCGGAGATTCCCTTGCAGGGGACACTGAAGGTTGCTTCTTACAGATGTTTAATTTGCCATCTGCCCACACCTTACTACCTGCCAAGTCATTCCCCAAAATCATGTGCACTCCCTCTACTGGCAACTGAGGTCTAACCCCAACATCTACATCACCCTCTACCAGACCACATTTTAGGGTAACTTCATGTAAAGGACAAGAGAATGGAACTAAACCCATACCACATACCATTACACAACGGCCAGTATCAGACTCTTTAGAGAACGGCAAAACAGATTCCAGAATAAAAGAATCTAAAGCTCCAGTGTCTCTTAGGATCTTGATTTTAACATTCTGGTTGCCATCTACCAGGGACACTACACCATCTGAAATAAAGGCTGAAAAATCACAGCGGGAAAACTGAGAATCAAACTCAACTACTGGCTGACACAGCTCACCCTGGTGGTCAGAGGCTGTAACAGGACTTGCCATCACAGCAGGTTTAACTTGAACTGACTGTTTTGATTTAAGCAGAGGACAATTTTTCTTCCAATGTCCTTCAACTAAACAGTAGCGACAGGTATTAGCATTAACCGGTGCTTTAAGTCCTCCAGACCCAAACTTCTGCTGAGGCCTTTGGAAAGATGCCCCCCAAAAAGGTGACCTACTATTCCTAGGAGTAAAGTTATTCTTATGGTACATATCACTGTTTGACTCAAAATGGCTTTTATGTGTTAGCCTGTACTCATCTGCAAGGATTGCTGCATCACTTGGAGACTTAACTTTACGTTCATTCATGTATGTAGCAACCTGGTCAGGAACAGAATTTTTGAACTGTTCTAACACAATCAAATTAGACAGACCCTCAAAAGTACTAACTTCAGAAGCTGTACACCAACGATTAAATGCAGAAGTTAAATCACAAACAAACTCAGAATAGGTTTGTGAATCTAACTTTTTCCTGTAACGAAAACGTTGACGATATGCCTCTGGCACAAGCTCGTAGACCTTCAGAACTGCTGATTTAACTTTAGCATAAACTTTACTGTCAGCTACACTCAGTGCTGCAAAAGCCTCACGTGCTTTACCTGTAAGTACACATTGCAACAACGTAGTCATGTCCAAATCTGACCAAGCTCTAGCTTCCGCAATACGCTCAAATAAAGTAAAGTATGTGTCTGGATCTGACTCATCAAATTTAGGCAACAAATGAAGATTCTGTGAAACATCAAACTGTGGTAGTCTTTCCGGTCTATTAGCATTTCTCAATCGCTCTATCTCTAATTGCATTTGCATTTGCTCTAATTGCATTTGCCTTTGCATTTGCAACAGTTCCCTCTGCTGCTCAAAAGTTAATGAAGGGCTAGCCTGAAAACTTGCACCCTCACTACTAGCAGACTGACCGCCAAAAACACCCATTTCCCTAAGACCCTGCTTTAAGCTAGTTTTAACAGTCTCTTTAATTTTTTTATCAACAATCTCAATCTGATAATGTTCAGCAATTTCAATTAACTGCTCCTTAGTACACAACTCTAAGGCTACCTCTGAAGGAGCTTGAACAAAACTACTCAAAATGGAAGACATTTTCCTCAACCAATACAACTATTACAAATGCTCAAAAAAAAAAAACACAACTCACCTGCTGTCAATCTGGGTTCAAGGACAGGAGCCACACCCCACTATCCTCCAAAAACTACTAACTAACTGGCCCTGGTCTTCGTGCAGTCACATGTGGTGGGGTTTTATGCACACAAAACCAGTGGAGTGGAAAAGACAACCAGAAACTGGCGGCCCTCCCATAACCACGGAGGTGCTCCCGAGCCGATGTAGGGGAAAAGGGAAAGGGATGCTCTACCCACGTTCACTACCACCTAAAACAAAAACACCACAAGCCTCCTATTGACACTTGCTGATATGCCTGAACAGGAGAGGACTCCCACCTGAACAAAACCCAGAAAAACACAGAGTGAATTGCTTAGCTACCAAGCTAACTGAACCAAAAGAACACATGGCTCTCAACTCTCTCTTAAACAAAATTGGCCCAGCCAAAACATCCACTCAAACAAAAAAAATTGTCAATCTGAACTAAACTAACCCAAGTTAACTACTATCCCGGATGAGCCCCCACTTGTCACAAGCCGGCTCATAGCCTGTGACAAATGAGAGGACACGAACAACAGGTATAGGCCAATTCAAGAGTGTTCTTTATTATTAAACAAACTATTAACTTTAAACTAAGAAACAGGAATGAGGTGTGGAAGTATCAGAATGTAAGGTGTATGTAAAGTGCATGGGTGCATGAATATGTGTGTGTGAACATGACTGAGTGAAAACTATGCAAAACTAAAAAGGAACAAACAAATCATGAGCATACCTGGAGGAGCAGAGAGAGAGCAGCAGAGAGCAAGACAGGGAGAGATGATTAGTAAGCAGTTTTATACCCTGAGCCCAGGTGGCTCCAATCACTTAACGACCCTCCTCTGCCTGCAGGAGGAACCGCCCCCTGCACTGCAGAGGAGGAGCCGTGACAATATGCACCAGGATTTAACAATTCCTCTGAAATGTCATAAAATCTAGATCCTATTTTGACAGGTTGCACATCAATCAATTGTCTTCCAAGATGGCGTAGCAGTGTAGACGTCTTTGTCCTGTCGTGTCCCGTGTCCCTTGTATATATCTTTTTACATCTTTTTCTTCGCATATCTTTTAAAAATACTTTCTTAAACCTCAACTTCTAAATACTCTCCTGCAACCCGCCTCACCCAATGTGGCGTGGATCTGCTTTTTTCTAAAGTATTTCTATTTACTTCTGATCTGGAATCCATCTACTGAAGATTGCCAGCTAACTGCCTACCAGCTATCAGTTAGCAAACCATTGCTAGCGGTCATCAGCTAACCTTTAGCTCGGAAAGCTCTCGCTAGTTCGAACAACGTGACTAAAACCAGAGCATAACGGACCTATTTCTCTCCATATCCCCGGATTCCTACCGCAAACTCTGAACATTTTCATCTGGATCTTCGCAACTAGCTAACCACAATCCCGGGTGACCACTCCTGGCTAGCGTTTCCATCCCGGAGCAAGCACCAATTAGCCTGAAGCTAGCCCGGCTAGGGCTCCTGTGCTACCACTGAAGCCCACTCCTGGGCTACAATATCCGGACCCATTTACTGCCGGTACGGAGCACGGAACCCCGCCTATCCTCTACGACTGGAATACCGACATAATCTGCCCGAGGACTCCAACAGGCCCCTCAGGCGTGACGCCCGCTGAAGGCCCATTCTGCTAACCTACTAGGCCTGTTAGCTACCTAGAGCTACCTGGAACCCTACTAGTTCCACGACTGGTCTATCGACGTCACCGCACGAAGAGGCAAAAACAGACTTCCCCCCCCATCGCGACGTCCCCCAAAGGCTAACTTGCCTGCCCCGGTCTGCTAACTGCTAGCTTATCTTGCAGCTAGCGCAGCCAGGAAGCTAGCACCAGTTAGCAAACACAATTCTACAATTCACAACCTCTCTTTCGCCATCGCTATCCGGCTTGGATTCTCTGTCGACACGACCACGTCTGGTTTGCTGACGTGCCCTCAATCGGTGCCCTCGACCGGCCTCCGTCTGAGCAGACCCCCTCCGTCTGAGCCGACCACCCCCCCGGGCTACTAACTTTAAACGCGTGCTAGCTTAGTGGAGGCCTCACTACTCCATCTACGGCTGCCCCCTGGACACTATGATCACTTGGCTACATAGCTGATGCCTGCTTGACTGTCCATTAATTCACGGTACTCCATTCTGTTTATTTGTGTTTTATCTGTCGGCTCTGTGCCTTAACTCAGGATCTGTGTGTAGTTAATCCGACCCTCTCTGCCCAGTCGTCGCCATTTTTACCTTCTGTTGCTGTGTTAGCTGACTAGCTGCTGTTATCTCACCTGCTGTTTTAGCTAGCTCTCCCAATCATGACCTGCAATCACTTTATGCCTTATTGTATGTCTCTCTCAAATATCAATATGCCTTGCATACTGTTGTTCAGGCTAGTTATCATTGTTTTGGTTTGCAATGGACCCCGTAGTTCCACTCTCCGTACCTCTGATACCTCCTTTGTCCCACCCCCCACACATGCGGTGACCTCACCCATTGAGACCAGCATGTCCAGAGATACAACCTCTCTTATCATCACCCAGTGCCTGGGCTTGCCTCCGCTGTACCCGTGCCCCACCATACCCTGGTCTGCACATTATGCCCAGAATCTATTCTACCACGCCCATAAATCTGCTCCTTTTATTCCTTGTCCCCAACGCTCTAGGCGACCAGTTTTGATAGCCTTTAGCCGCACCCTCATCCTACTGCTCCTCTGTTCCTCGGGTGATGTGGAGGTAAACCCAGGCCCTGCATGTCCCCAGTCACCTTAATTTGTTGACTTCTGTGATCGAAAAAGCCTTGGCCTCATGCATGTCAACATCAGAAGCCTCCTCCCTAAGTTTGCCTTACTCACCACTTTAGCACACTCTGCCAACCCTGATGTCCTTGCCGTGTCTGAATCCTGGCTTAGGAAGGCCACCAAAAACTCTGAGATTTCCATACCCAACTATAACACTTTCCGTCAAGATAGAACTGCCAAAGGGGGAGGAGTTTCAATCTACTGCAGAGATAGCCTGCAAAGTTCTGTCATACTTTCCAAGTCTATGCCCAAACAGTTCGAACTTCTAATTTTAAAAATTAATCTCTCCAGAAATAAGTCTCTCACTGTTGCCGCCTGCTACCGACCCCCCTCAGCTCCCAGCTGTGCCCTGGACACCATCTGTGAATTGATCGCTCCCCATCTAGCTTCAGAGTTTGTTCTGTTAGGTGACCTAAACTGGGATATGCTTAACACCCCGGCAGTCCTACAATCTAAGCTTGATGCCCTCAATCTCACACAAATCATCAAGGAACCCACCAGGTACAACCCTAAATCCGTAAACATGGGCACCCTAATAGACATTATCCTGACCAACTTGCCCTCCAAATACACCTCTGCTGTCTTCAATCAAGATCTCAGCGATCACTGCCTCATTGCCTGTATCCGCCACGGGTCCACGGTCAAATGACCACCCCTCATCACTGTCAAACGCTCCCTGAAACACTTCTGCGAGCAGGCCTTTCTAATCGACCTGGCCCGGGTACCCTGGAAGGATATTGACCTCATCCCGTCAGTTGAGGATGCCTGGTCATTCTTTAAAAGTTACTTCCTCACCATATTAGACAAGCATGCTCCGTTCAAAAAATGCAGAACCAAGAACAGATATAGCCCTTGGTTCACTCCAGACCTGACTGCCCTCGACCAGCACAAAAACATCCTGTGGCGAACTGCAATAGCATCGAAGAGCCCCCGTGATATGCAACTGTTCAGGGAAGTCAGGAACCAATACACGCAGTCAGTCAGGAAAGCAAAGGCCAGCTTTTTCAAGCAGAAATTTGCATCCTGTAGCTCTAACTCCAAAAAGTTCTGGGATACTGTAAAGTCCATGGAAAACAAGAGCACCTCCTCCCAGCTGCCCACTGCACTGAGGCTAGATAACACGGTCACCACTGATAAGTCCGTGATAATCGAAAACTTCAACAAACATTTCTCAATGGCTGGCCATGCCTTCCACCTGGCGACTCCAACCTTGGCCAACAGCCCCGCCCCCCCCGCTGCTACTCGCCCAAGCCTCCCCAGCTTCTCCTTTACCCATATCCAGATAGCAGATGTTCTGAAAGAGCTGGAAAACCTGGACCCATACAAATCAGCTGGGCTTGACAATCTGGACCCCCTATTTCTGAAACTGTCCGCCGCCATTGTCGCACCCCCTATTACCAGCCTGTTCAACCTCTCCTTTGTATCATCTGAGATCCCCAAGGATTGGAAAGCTGCCGCTGTCATCCCCCTCTTCAAAGGGGGAGACACCCTGGACCCAAACTGTTACAGACCTATATCCATCCTGCCCTGCCTAGCTAAGGTCTTCGAAAGCCAAGTCAACAAACAGATCACTGACCATCTCGAATCCCACCGTACCTTCTCCGCTGTGCAATCCGGTTTCCGAGCCGGTCACGGGTGCACCTCAGCCACGCTCAAGGTACTAAACGATATCATAACCGCCATCGATAAAAGACATTACTGTGCAGCCGTCTTCATCGACCTGGCCAAGGCTTTCGACTCTGTCAATCACCATATTCTCATCGGCAGACTCAATAGCCTCGGTTTTTCTAATGACTGCCTTGCCTGGTTCACCAACTACTTTGCAGACAGAGTTCAGTGTGTCAAATCGGAGGGCATGTTGTCCGGTCCTTTGGCAGTCTCTATGGGGGTACCACAGGGTTCAATTCTCGGGCCGACTCTTTTCTCTGTATACATCAATGATGTTGCTCTTGCTGCGGGCGATTCCCTGATCCACCTCTACGCAGACGACACCATTCTGTATACTTCCGGCCCTTCCCTGGACACTGTGCTATCTAACCTCCAAACGAGCTTCAATGCCATACAACACTCCTTCCGTGGCCTCCAACTGCTCTTGAACGCTAGTAAAACCAAATGCATGCTTTTCAACCGTTCGCTGCCTGCACCCGCACGCCCGACTAGCATCACCACCCTGGACGGTTCCGACCTAGAATATGTGGACATCTATCAGTACCTAGGTGTCTGGCTAGACTGCAAACTCTCCTTCCAGACTCATATCAAACATCTCCAATCCAAAATCAAATCTAGAGTCGGCTTTCTATTCCGGAACAAAGCTTCCTTCACTCACGCCGCCAAACTTACCCTAGTAAAACTGACTATCCTACCGATCCTCGACTTCGCCGATGTCATCTACAAAATAGCTTCCAATACTCTACTCAGCAAACTGGATGCAGTTTATCACAGTGCCATCCGTTTTGTTACTAAAGCACCTTATACGACCCACCACTGCGACCTGTATGCCCTAGTCGGCTGGCCCTCGCTACATGTTCGTCGTCAGACCCACTGGCTCCAGGTCATCTACAAGGCTATGCTAGGTAAAGTGCCGCCTTATCTCAGTTCACTGGTCACGATGGATACACCAACCCGTAGCACGCGCTCCAGCAGGCGTATCTTACTGATCATCCCTAAAGCCAAAACCTCATTTGGACGCCTTTCCTTCCAGTTCTCTGCTGCCTGCGACTGGAACGAATTGCAAAAATCTCTGAAGTTGGAGACTTTTATCTCCCTCAACAACTTTAAAAATCTGCTATCCGAGCAGCTAACCGATCGCTGCAGCTGTACATAGTCCATCTGTAAACTACCCACCCAATTTACCTACCTCACCCCCATACTGCTTTTATTTATTTACTTTTCTGCTCTTTTGCACACCAGTATCTCTTCTTGCACATGATCATCTGATGATTTATCACTCCAGTGTTAATCTGCTAAATTGTAATTATTTGATTTATTGCCTACCTCATGCCTTTTGCACACATTGTATATAGATTCTCTTTTTTCTACCATGTTATTGACTTGTTTATTGTTTACTCCATGTGTAACTCTGTGTTGTTGTCTGTTCACACTGCTATGCTTTATCTTGGCCAGGTCGCAGTTGCAAATGAGAACTTGTTCTCAACTAGCCTACCTGGTTAAATAAAGGTGAAATAAAAAATAAATAAATAAAAAATCATGTATTTCCTGTATTGTTTAGATTTTTAAAAAAACGTACTTTCTGAATCATAGGCTACCATCTCAGTTTTCTTACTTGGCACTGTAATAGATTTTTGGGGCTAGAGCCCTGCCGCTAATGCCAAGTAACTGTCCATAAAAAAATGTATTTATTGCATAAAAGTTATATTTATCACAATTTGACTTTGTTCATATCGCCTAGATCAAGCGCAAAAAATTTACTTTTATTGCGATATGGATTTTTTCCCCCCCATATCGCCCAGCTCTAGCGTCACATAAGGCAGTGTGTTGACCTGGAATAGTTGTCCTCTGAGCCCCTCTCATCTGGGTCTCCCTCGTCAGTGCGCTCGTAGCTCAGGATGTCCGAGGGCACATCGTGGATCTGGACACTGGGGGAATGGTTCAACATCTTCAAGTTCTCAAAGACCGTCGAACGGATCTGCTCCAGGTACTAAACAAGCACAAGATGGAGATAAATGACTTACACCAAGGAGAGAATTCTGTTTCGAATTGTTAAACAGTATGTAGACTGTGGTTCAGAAAGAGAGAGGGAGGACCGCATGCTGTATGTCCTAAAACTGACCTGTCGGGAGTTCTGGTTCTCTATCCTGGTGCTGACATCTGGGTGGAGTGTGAAGTCTGGGGCAAAATACTCAAAGTACTCTGGAGGGGTGAGGAGAGAAAATTAGCAAATGGAAAAACAGTGGCAGAAGTGCTTAGGCTTGCTCGCTTACCGCTATAGGGCAGCTCATCACTAATTGGCTCATCAACCAGGAGGGAGGTCTCATAGGTCCTGGAATAGAAGAGCAACAGAGTTCATTCTTAAGTGGTTCTATATACACTGTGAGAATGTTCTCTTGGTCTCCATCAAAAACAACTGTCACCTAATCTCCCCACTATAGTCCAGTTACAGCACTGAGAGAAATGAGCCCTCACCAGCATCTGGCCACGTTGCGTACTGTGTACCCTCCTCCTCCCAGTACCAGCAGGGGAATCCTGAAGCTCTTCACAAACTCCACACACTCCCTATAGAAAGCATATACCCTGGGTGAGAGAGTTTACCATAACCTGGCTCCTGTGTTAACCAAATCCTGCACCAATTTTTCTATAATCCCTTAAATTTGCTCTCCTACCAACAGGTGGCAGTACATCCTCATAATATAGAGTACATTGAATTCCATCCTCAAAACATGTATCCTTATCTCCATTAAGACACTTACCCATAAAGCTGTATTCAAAGGCCATTTAAGACTGACGTAAGTGTTGGTGAGGGTTATAATGTATTATTTATTGAGCAAGACACCTACCCATGGCCTCGTATACTGAGGTTGAAGCACCCTAATCTGTCACAGCCCAGAGAGTCAGCCCCACACTGTCAATGACAAAAGGTGCATGTGAGTCCTATACTCAAGACCACAATTCCTGCAAAATACCACTGATGATCTCTGGCTGCCAAATTATCACCTGAAGAACGATACAGGTTGGCTGGTAGAAGTCCACCACTTGCTTGATGACTGGCTGAAAGAGTTGCCTGTAGCCTAAAACAGAGTGATATAATGTTAAGGTATTGGACACATGGAAGAGAATTAATCATTTCAATCATTTTTGATATTGACAAAGTGATATAATTGATCCCCTATCAAAAATAAGGAAATGTCTGTTGTTGGATTGTTGGATATTATCCTGCATACTATCAGACCTTCTGAACTGTAACAGCCATCAAATAGATGTAAATAGTTTAGAGTGCAGGTAAACTAACAGTCAGGCAGCATAACATCTGATAATAGCACTCCCCAGAGACATCTCAATGGCCTCAGTCTAATAGCATTATCAGAGTGGAGCGCCAGAGAGCCAGCCTGAGTGTGAGATCCAGGAAGGACACTACTCACTCTGGTCATCGATCCCATCCCGGAGAGGCACGTTCAGGCAATAGTACCGGCCACTCTCAGCCCCTACCTCATACATGTCACCTATGGGACAAAACAGACAACATTTGTTTAACAAAGAATAAGCTCATTAAGACAACCTCTCTTGTCCCATAGAGATATTCAATAATTTAGTCATTAAAACAAACTCAAATCAAATTTTGATCACATGGTCACATGGTTAGCAGATGTTAATGTGAGTGTAGCGAAATGCTTGTGCTTCTAGTTCCGACAGCGTAGTAATATCTAACAAGTAATCTAATAATTCCCCAACAACTATCTAATACACACAAATCTAAAGGGGTGAATGAGAATATGTACATATAAGTATATGGATGAGCGATGGCCGAGCGGCATAGGCAAGGTGCAGTAGATGGTATAAAATACAGTATATACATGTGATATGAGCAATGTAAGATATGTAAACATGATTAAAGTGGCATTATTTAAAGTGGCATTGTTTAAAGTGACTAGTGATCCATTTATTAAAGTGTCCAGTCATTGGATCTCAATGTAGGCAGCAGCCTCTCGGAGTTAGTGATTGCGGTTTAGCAGTCTGATGGCCTTGAGATAGAAGCTGTTTTTCAATCTCTCTGTCCCAACTGTATCTGTATTTCTGGTTTTAACAGATACTCATATGGCTTGTCTTACCTGTTCCTGGAAAGAAGTAGTTCCCATACTTGTGGAAGGATACAGTCATGACCCGATCAGTCAGGTAGAAGGCTTCCTGTACCCCATCACCATGGTGAATGTCAATGTCTATGTACAACACACGCGGGTGGTACCTAAAGGGACATTTGCATTATTAGTTGTTAGAGATCCTTAGCGGGACGTGAACCCACAAAATGGACAACAACATTATAAAAGACTGGTGCTTTGCTCTTACTTCAGAAGCTCCAGTATACTGATGACAATGTCATTCACATAGCAAAATCCAGAGGCCTGAAAACCAAAACAAATGAAATCATGATATCATAGAGCTGGACATAGGCAGGTGACCAGAGGCCGTAGAAATAAATTGTCTTGACAAAGAATCAAAATGTTGCATAATTCTTACCTCAAATTTCTTAGCATGATGAAGACCCCCGGCCCAGTTGATGGCGATATCACATATCTGCAAAGCAACAGTCCTGATCATTGATCAAATCTAAATCTGGTCAACAATTTACCTGGCTGTATAAATTGCTGAATGGGTCTTAATAAATATGTCCGATCCGTAAATAGAATACATTTATTTATTTTTTATTTCACCTTTATTTAACCAGGTAGGCTAGTTGAGAACAAGTTCTCATTTACAACTGCGACCTGGCCAAGATAAAGCATAGCAGTGTGAACAGACAACAACACAGAGTTACACATGGAGTAAACAATAAACAAGTCAATAACACAGTAGGGAAAAAAACAAAATGAGTCTATATACATTGTGTGCAAAAGGCATGAGGTAGGCAATAAATAGGCCATAGGAGCGAATAATTACAATTTAGCAGATTAACACTGGAGTGATAAATCATCAGATGATCATGAGCAAGTAGAGATACTGGTGTGCAAAAGAGCAGAAAAGTAAATAAATAAAAACAGTAAGGGGATGAGGTAGGTAAATTGGGTGGGCTGTTTACAGATGGACTATGTGTAACAGTATAACTTTAAAACGTCCCCTCGCCCCGACACGGGCGCGAACCAGGGACCCTCTGCACACATCAACAACAGTCACCCACGAAGCGTCGTTACCCATTGCTCCACAAAAGCCGCGGCCCTTGCAGAGCAAGGGGCAACACTACTTCTAGGTTTCAGAGCAAGTGACGTAACTGATTGAAACGCTATTAGCGCGTACCCGCTAACTAGCTAGCCATTTCACATCCGTTACACTCACCCCCCTTTCAACCTCCTCCTCCTTTTCCGCAGCAACCAGTGATCCGGGTCAACAGCATCAATGTAACAGTATAACTTTAGTACGTCCCCTCGCCCCGGCCTCGGGCGCGAACCAGGGACCCTCTGCACACATCAACAACGGTCACCCACGAAGCATCGTTACCCATCGCTCCACAAAAGCCGCAGCCCTTGCAGAGCAAGGGGCAACACTACTTCTAGGTTTCAGAACTAGCTAGCCATTTCACATCCGTTACATATGTACAGCTGCAGCGATCGGTTAGCTGCTCAGATAGCAGATGTTTAAAGTTGGTGAGGGAAATAAAAGTCTCCAACTTCAGCGATTTTTGCAATTCATTCCAGTCACAGGCAGCAGAGAACTGGAAGGAAAGGCGGCCAAATGAGGTGTTGGCTTTTGGGATGATCAGTGAGATATACCTGCTGGAGCGCGTGCTACGGGTGGGTGTTGATATCGTGACAAGTGAACTGAGATAAGGTGGAGCTTTACCTAGCATGGACTTATAGATGACCTGGAGCCAGTGGGTCTGGCGACGAATATGTAGCGAGGGCCAGCCGACTAGAGCGTACAGGTCGCAGTGGTGGGTGGTATAAGGTGTTTTAGTAACAAAACGGATGGCACTATGATGAAACTGCATCTAGTTTGCTGAGTAGAGTATTGGAAGCTATTTTGTAGATGACATCGCCGAAGTCGAGGATCGGTAGGATAGTGAGTTTTACTAGGGTGAGTTTTGCGGCGTGAGTGAAGGAGGCTTTGTTGCGAAATAGAAAGCCGATTCTTGATTTGATTTTGGATTGGAGATGTTTAATATGAGTCTGGAAGGAGAGTTTACAGTCTAGCCAGACACCTAGGTATTTATAGATGTCCACATATTCTAGGTCGGAACCGTCCAGGGTGGTGATGCTAGTCGGGCGGGCCGGTGCAGGCAGCGAACGGTTGAAAAGCATGCATTTGGTTTTACTAGCGTTTCAGAGCAGTTGGAGGCCACGGAAGGAGTGTTGTATGGCATTGAAGCTCGTTTGGAGGTTAGATAGCACAGTGTCCAAGGAAGGGCCAGAAGTATACAGAATGGTGTCGTCTGCGTAGAGGTGGATCAGGGAATCACCCGCAGCAAGAGCAACATCATTGATATATACAGAGAAAAGAGTCAGCCCGAGAATTGAACCCTGTGGTACCCCCATAGAGACTGCCAGAGGACCGGACAACATGCCGTCCGATCCGTAAATAGAATACATTTATAACAGAAAATAAGCTGAGTTTGCTGGGGGGGGGGCATACCTTGTGGTTTAGCTGTGTTGCTCCCTGTAGAGATGCTCCTGTATACCTGGAGCAGAACTCAAACAGGCCTGGGAATACAGGGCTGACAGAGGACACGTTACCTTTATACAAGCCACATAGATAAATCAACAGCTGCACATTACACTGATCATAATATTACATGAGTCAAAAGAACATTCTGCACTTTGACAAATATATATTTCACACAAAATATCTTAGTCACACATGAATCCAAATATACGCCAGGGAGTAATGTAAGCTAATACATTATAGAAGATGATAAGACATTCTCACCAGTCATCCCCAACATTAAAGGTGTTGAGACTCTTTGTGAAACCCTGCATATTGTTGGGGCTGACCTTCTGCAGAAAGTCAATGTAATCTTCTGAGTGGAATCGGCACATGTCATGTTGTGAGGCTTTGTATGGTTTGAAAACCTGTGAAACAAGGACCATTCAAATTAACATGGTGTCAAGAAGGACATGAACTTGTCTGGTTTAATCAGGGTGTATTCATTTAGCTGATTCTGTTGCAAAACGTTTCTTAAATGAAGCAAACAGACAAACGAGGAGGGACCTACCTGAATTTGTCCAATAGAAACCCTTGTTTTAGTTGCAAAACTGTTTGGACTAATGATTACATCCCCAGCCTTTTCAGCATGTTTATCATCAGCAGGACTTACCTGCATCTTTTTGTAGAGGCCATAGTGCAAAACAAGGCTGTGCGTCAGCGAGAGACGATGGGGTTTCATAGGGTGACCAGCACCTTGATAAGGAAAGGAAAACATGTGTCAGTGTGTTGTCCTCTCATATGCAGTTATCAATGTCCTGATTTCTCTGTGGTTCTTCTGTGAGATGCTATCATTCATAACATGCCAGCTAAATAGCTGTAGAATAAAGAAACTCTTGCAAACACACGACTAATAGCTAGTAACGTTAGCGAGTTCAATGCACCTGATTGCTAGCATAAATAAGAATCGAATACTAACGTTAGCTATCTAGCTAATCACAAATTGAGGGGAAATAATAGGTAGCCTAGCGGTTAAGAGCGTTGGGGCAGTTACCGAAAGGTCGCTGGTTCGAATCCCCGAGTTGACTAGATGAAAAATCTTTCAATATGTCATTGAGCACTTAACTCTAATTACTCCTGTAAATCGCTGTGGATACGAGCGTCTGCTAAATAACAGCAATGTAAATAGTTAGCTAGCCTGCTTCTTAACATGCTAATTTGCTTCGTGCCTTTTGTAACCAAAATTAATCTTACCATAATGAAAGTTCCCCACATCCGGATCATAAAAATATGCTGTTCTGTTAGACATTGCAAAAGAGACTTCTTGGTTTTTCTACCGTTTGCTGGGCATTTGTTCGCTACTGTAAATGTATCTTTCCTTCATTTAGAAAGTAGTCGCCATTGTAAACAGCGAGTAAAACGTACGTCATTGTTCAGCGACAAGCGAAGGGGGCGGGCAAAAACAGTACCAAAGATTATGGATGGTGTACCCGATTTGCCACCAATCACCCCATTAAAAGGTGGACACATTTTATCAATCACACAATTCATATGATGAATGTGGTAACCCACACGCCACATCTGTGGTACGCGTTACTTTTGAATAGTGATTCAGAACCATTCCGCCCTAACAATGGGAGTCGTTGACCACAAAGCGGTAGGGCGGGCTGTCGAGCGCCCACCTATGCTTTCTTTGGATTGGTGGAATTATATTTTTGTAACAAAAAATGTAACCTTTATTTAACTAGGCAAGTCAGTTAACCTCTACAGGATCGGTGGGTTCCTCGCTGGAGGTTGAGCTAACGTAGGCTAATGCGATTAGCATGAGGTTGTAAGTAACAAGAACATTCCCCAGGACATATCTGATATTGGCGGAAAGCTTAAATTCTTGTTAATCTAACTGCACTGTCCAATTTACAGTAGCTATTACAGTGAAAGACTACCACGCTATTGTTTGAGGAGAGTGAACTTAAACATGTATTAATAAACCAATTAGGCACATTTGGGCAGTCTTGATAAAACATTTTGAACAGAAACGCAATGGTTTATTGGATCAGTCTCAAACTTTGCACAAACTGCTGCCATCTAGTGGCCAAAATCTAAATTGCGCCTGGGCTGGAATAATACATTATGGCCTTTCTCTTGCATTTCAAAGATGATGGTACATCTTTGTATTATCTTTACCAAGATCTAATGTGTTATATTCTCCTACATTCATTTCACATTTCCACAAACTTCAGTGTTTCCTTTCAAATGGTACCAATAATATGCATATTCTTGCTTCAGGGCCTGAGCTAGAGGCAGTTAGATTTGGGTATGTAATTTTAGGAAAAAATTGAAAAAACGGGGCTAATCCTTAAGAACTAATTCTCATTTAAAATGATAGCCTACACTGGCCAAACCCGGACGACGGGAAAATTGTGCGCCGCCCTATGGGACTCCCAATCACGGCCGGTTGTGATACAGCCTGGATTCGAATCAGGGTGTCTGTAGTGACGCCTCTAGCACTGAGATGCAGTGCCTTAGACCTCTGCGCCACTAGGGAGCCCAATCAAATGTATTTATGAAGCCCTTTTTACATCAGCAGATGTCACAAAGTGCTATACAGAAACCCAGCCTAAAACTCCAAACAGCAAGCAATGTAGAAGCATAGTGGCTAGGGAAAACTCCCTAGAAAGGCAGGAACCTAGGGAGGAACCAGGCTGAGGTGTGGCCAGTCCTCTTCTGGCTGTGCCGGGGGGAGATTATAAGAGTACATGGCCATGAAGGCCAGATTGTTCTTCAAGATGTTCAAACGTTCATAGATGACCAGCAGGGTCAAATAATAATCACAGTGGTTGTAGAGGGTGCAACAGGTCAGTACCTCAGGAGTAAATGTCAGTTGGTGTATCATAGCTGAGCATTCAGAGGTCGAAACAGCAGGTGCTGTAGAGAGAGAGTCGAAAACAGCAGGTCAGGTACAAGGTATCCCGTCCGGTGAAACAGGTCAGGGTTCCATAGCCGCAGGCAGAACAGTTTAAACTGGAGCAGCAGCACAACCAGGTGGAATGGGGGCAGCCAGGAGTCATCAGGCCAGGTAGTCCTGAGGTTCAGATCCTCTGGGAGAGGAGGAAGAAAAGGAGAGCGAGAGAATTAGAGGGAACATACTTACATTCACACAGGACACCAGATAAGACAGGAGAATTACACCAGATATAACAGACTGACCCTAGCCCCACGGCACATAAACTATTGCAGCATAGATACTGAAGGCTGAGACAGGGTTGGGTCGGGGGACACTGTGGCCCTGGTTTGTTGCTCCAGTACCTTGCCGTTTACCTTCGCACCCCTGGGCCAGACTACACTCAATCATAGGACATACTGAAGAGATGAGTCTTCAGTAAAGACTTTAAAGGTCGAGACCGAGTGTACGTCTCTGACATGGTTTGGCAGACCGTTCCATAAAAATGTAGATCTATATGAGAAAGCCCTGCCTCCAGCTGTTTACTTAGAAATTCTAGGGACAATAAGGAGGCCTGAGTCTTGTGACCGTAGCGTACGTGTAGGTATGTGCGGCAGGGCCAAATCGGAGAGATGGGTAGTAGCAAGCCCATGTAATGCTTTGTAGGTTAGCAGTAAAACCTTGAAATCAGCCCTAGCCTTAACAGGAAACCAGTGTAGAGAGGCTAGCACTGGAGTAATGTGACCACATTTTGGGGTTCTAGTCAAGATTCTAGCAGCCTGGTTTAGCACTAACTGAAGTTTATTTCGTGCTTTATCCAGGTATCCAGAGAGTAGAGCATTGCAGTAGTCTAATCTAGAAGTGACAAAGCATGGATTAGTTTATCTACTGTACATCAGTTTTGGACAAAAAGTTTCCGATTTTTGCAATGTTACGAAGATTGTAATCTAGTTTTAAATATTAAATTAGGGTTGTTGAGGTCAACCGCCTGTATTCAATGGAGACGCTATACTACTAGCCTCATGTCATGAATATGCATAGCCATCTCGAGACAAGTCCGATATAATGGAATTTTTTCTCAAAGTTGCCGGGATGTCACGTGTCCTACATATATCAGAACACTCAAAACAATTTCAGCATTACGAAACTTCTATTCGATCAAATAAACCTCTCATAGCAAATAAGCCATTAATTGTTTTGTTTACCAAACTTGACACTCTCGCTTGGCGGTCGAAACAACGAAAAAACGCCACCTGCTGGAGGGAGACAGATTTTCCGCCGATTTGGGCCTCTCTCTTCCTCTTCGTCTCTGACAGTACCAAACAATACAGTCTGTGGGGCGGGGACAGAAAGAGGGGCTTGGGAAATGTACTACCAATCACAGCCGCTAGGAGCTAGGTTAATACTTTCTCCCTGGTTACGCATTGCAGTCCGGCTGTTTTTTTATTATGGGTCAAATGTTTCGAGAAAGAAAAATGTCAGCTTAGTAAAAAAAATTGTAGTTCACTTTTTATGATGAGTGTGACTTATTGTAAGCAAATTTGATATAGATATGATGTTTACTAGCCTATATCATTCACAATGCCAATGACTGGAACGAACTGCAAAAATCTCTGAAGCTGGAGACTCATATCTCCCTCACTAGCTTTAAGCACCAGCTGTCAGAGCAGCTCACAGATCACTGCACCTGTACATAGATGGGCTGTTTACAGATTGGCTATCTACCTACCTCATCCCCATACTGTATTTATTTATTTATTTATCTTGCTCCTTTGCACCCAGTATCTCTACTTGCACATTCATCTTCTGCACATCTACCATTCCAGTGTTTAATTGCTATATTGTAATTACTTCGCCACCATGGCCTATGTATTGCCTTAGCTCCCTTATCTTACCTCATTTGCACTCACTGTATATAGACTTTTTGTTTTCTTTGTTCTACTGTATTATTGACTGTATGTTTTGTTAATTCCATGTGTAACTCTGTGTTGTATGTGTCTAATTGCTATGCTTTATCTTGGCCAGGTCGCAGTTGCAAATGAGAACTTGTTCTCAACTAGACTACCTGGCTAAATAAAGGTGAAATATATATACATTTTTAAACAGCCTTCTGGTTATCCAAATGTTTTCCCCTTTATGTGGATAATGCATGGTGATGACAAAACTAGCTTGGCATCACTTTAGTTTAATCATATCATGTGTAAACTTGTCCAGTTACTCTTTAACTCTTCTGTTCTAAGGGGGGTGTTCTTCAAGAAACAACATCTCATTGTAGTTATTGGATAAACGTCTAATGCACATGTCTATGTAGATATTGTTGTTTATTTTTAACTGGACTACTAGAACAACTATTGAGTCAAACATCTTACAAATGTACCATTTGTAAGTATTATGCAGGCTTTTGAAATTAGATATTCAATGCTTCACTTTCAAATGTGGAATTTTTTCAATTATTTACTGGTTAGCATAGATTAATTGGACCAATTGGATGAATTGTAAAAGTGTAACAGTCCAAAAATCTGGCCTCAAAATAAAATAACGGCTACACCATATGTCTTTGCTATTTTCCCTTTAAATAACTTGCAGAATCTCCTTCCCTCCGTTTGCTCCAGAGCAGCTCTCGTTTGGCCAGAAGAAAACTGTAGCGGATCTCAATGGATTTACTATATGAGATCACACACCTATCGGGATAGCATCCACATTTACTACGGGTTCATAATGTTTCTGAAAGAACGTAAGTAGGCTGCTTTGCAACTCGTTAAATAATGATAAAAGGGAACGCTTCATTATCGACTGTCGATGGGCGTATGGGCTGTTCAAGTCAGCAATTGAACCTGGGGAGCGTATGATGCAGCAAATGAATTGCTACAATGTTGTTATTCACAGCGATGGAAACATTATTACTATAGGAAGGATATTATAATTAAGATATATGTGTATAGTTTAGCGCCACATCTTAGTTTATGGATTTAATTGATTAATTATGTAGACTGCCTGATTTAGTCACGATGATGGAGCTACAGTATCAGGCGCTCAAGTGCATCCTCGGTCAAGTTCCGACTCAGACAGATCCACAGACTCAGCAAGAATATCTGGTTTTGTCATATTTGTCCTTGTCAAAATTCCATCACGTGTGCATGTCGTACAGTAGCTACTTGCGCATTTAAAATACCAAGGGCAGATGTGTCATCATGGGACATGAGGCCGCCTGAAACTTGCAAAAGATGGAGTGCACTGAGGGGTGGTCACTCTCTCTGTTGTGGGTCTTCAATTTAGGCTACCGTTGTAGTTACGGGCCACCATGTCACGAATGTCACCATTAATTTTCGGACTTCACTCGTTTTTGTTAAAAGGATAGGCTTACAAAAGTAGAATTTGATAATTCCTACATGCTGTCCGACAGAGGAGGCACTATGATCAATGTATATAGGTGTATTATAAACTGGGTGGTTCTAGCCCCGAATGCTGATTGGCTGATTGCCGTGGTATATCAGACCATATAACACAGGTATGACAAAACATTTATTTTTACTGCTCTAATTACGTTGGTAAAGAGTTTATAATAGCAATAAGGCACCTCGGGTGTTTGTGATATATGGCCAATAGCCGTGGTATATGTACAGTGTTTCCATATTTAACAAAGCATAGGAAGATCGATAGGTTAAGTGTATCCTAAATAGAGTTTATGATTTTTTTCAGGTGGCTCAACTGTCCCCTGCCTTACCAACAGGCTACAGTGGCCATTGTCCCATTGCCTAGAAGCTGTCTTGCCTGTCCATTGCTTGTCTTTAGTTTATAGTAGCCTAAACGGTGTACGTCTGTAGCCTTCATGTAGGTCTATGTGTCATGTAGGTCTTATGTCAGGTAGTCATCACTGAGATCAAGGTCACTCATGTAGCCCTAAACTTGTACTTGAACTGAGACAATTAATGTTGATGCAGTTATGCAAATACTGTACAGCTGTACATTCTTCACAATTGAAGATATAGTAAAGGTTATCTGAAAGGAAATGGATATTCAAAACGTCATGTATTTTTATGTCACAGAGGAGGGTCATAATGTGGAAACAGTCAGCCATGGTGAGTAGAGGTCACGTATACAGCTGTGGGATCTTAATTTGATCACCCTGTTGAATGAGAACTTTCCTGTAAATGCAGGACATTTTAATCTTGTAGTGTATTTGATGTTAAAGACTTCAGAAGTTTGTAATTTCCACTTTCTCTTACAAAAAATGTTTCAACCCCTACAAAAATGTAAATTAATTATAAAACACATAATAATTCACATTTTCTGTTGCTGCAGGATTATTTTCCTGCTGTAGCAAACTGTCTCAAATTAAGATCCTACAACTGTATTTGATATGACAGACTAAGAATTAAAATGGCCAGTTTGTAGCGAGTTTTAGAAATGATCATATGCATCTCTAGGAAATAAAATGGGGAAAAGACAGCTGACAACCGCAGGCATCACATATAAAAATCAATGGCTCAATTGAATCAAGTGACCCTTTCTATTCTTAGCAATGGATCACATTTTTTTCCACTCTCTGAAAAATGCTGTTTGTAATGATATGAGTACAGAGCTTCCCGACAATGGCAGGGCCTTTAAAAACACAATCATCAATGTGTGTTCCTGATGGGAGGCATTATATTGCCGAGTCACCTCAAGATTCTCTGTGCTTATGCTGATGCAGAGATATTCTGCTTCATATTTCAATTGGCGTTTCCTGACACTTTTTTCTGCAAATACAATGTTAGCAAATTAGCTCATTCTAATTCACCAGATTTATTGATAATCTATATTATACATTGATGTACTGTAAGTATGACAGAGCTGTATACAGGACTTGTCCTCTTGTGACACTAGACCAGTGACAACCTTATTGATAAGTGGCGTAATTTAGAGGGACAGATAGACTGTACATTTCTGTTTACAGAGACATTAGTTGCCATACATTTCCAATTCCACCCACATATTGTAAACATGTTAGGCTGGGAGAGTAGCCAGAAGGGAATGTACTATATTTCTATAGAGATACATAGGAAATATTATTTTACTGCTGCAAGGTGGATCTGCTAGGGAGTATATGTCTGAACTGCTGAGGTGAGGGGCTTTCTGGTTGTGTCTAGGCCTTATACAGAGCATTCAGAAAGTATTTACACCCCTTGACTTTTTCCACATTTTGTTGTGTTACAGCCTGAATTTAAAATGTATTACATTGAAATGTTGTGTCACTGTCCAGTGGCCTACACACAATAATACCCCATAATGTCAATGTGGAATTATGTTTTATTTTATGTATTGATCCCATTTGTTATGGCAAGCCTAAATATGTTCAGGAGTGAAGATTTGCTTAACAAGTCACATAATAAATTGCATGGACTCTGTGTGCATGCAATAATAGTGATTAACATGATTTTTGAATGACTACCTCATCTCTATACACTCTGTACAATTATCAGTAAGGTCTCTCAGTCAAACAATTATTTTCAAACACAGATTAAACCACAAAGACCAGGGAGGTTTTCTAATGCCTCGCAAAGGGCACCTAAGGGCCTCCCGGGTGGCGCAGTGGTCTAAGGCTCTGTCGCAGCAGGCCGTGACCGGGAGGCCCATGGGGCGGTGCACAATTGGCCCAGCGTCGTCCGGGTTAGGGAGGGTTTGGCCGGCAGGGATATCCTTGTCTCATCGCACTCTAGCGACTCCTGTGGCGGGTCGGGCGCAGTGCACGCTGTGTTTCCTCCGACACATTGGTGTGGCTGGCTTCCGGGTTGGACGGGCATTGTGTAAAGAAGCAGTGCAGCTTGGCTTGATTGGGTTGGGTTGTGTTTCGGAAAACGCATGGCTCTCGACCTTTGCCTCTCCCGAGTCCGTACGGGGGTTGCAGCGATGAGACAAGACTAACTACTACCAATTGGATACCACGAAATTAGGGGGTAAAAAAAGGGCACCTATTGGTAAATGGATTTTTTTAAATGACATTGAATATCCCTTTGAGTATGGTGAAGTTATTCATTACACTTTGGATGGTCTATCAATACACAAAGATAACTCAGTTGCCGGAAAGGAAGGAAACCACTCAGGGATTTTACGATGAGGCCAATGGGGACTTTAAAACGGTTACAGAGTTTAATGGCTGTGATAGGAAAAAAACTGATCAACAACATTGTAGTTACTCCGCAATACTAACCTAAATGACAGAGTGAAAATATTCCAAAATATGCATCCTTTTTGCAAAAGGCACTAAAGTAAAACTGCAAAAAAATTGTCTACTATATTTACTTTATGTCCTGAATACAAATCATTATGTTTGGAGCAAATTCAACACATCACATCACTGAGTACCACTATTTTCAAGCATGGTGGTGGCATCATGTTATGAGAATGCTTCTCATCGGCAAGGACAAGGGAGTTTATAGGATAAAAAGGAACGGAATACAACTAAGCACAGGCAAAATCCAACCGGAGAACCTGGTTGTCTGCTTTTCAACAGACACCGGGAGATACATTCACCTTTCAGCAGGACAATAAGTTAAAACTTGGAACACAAGGCCAAATATACACTGGAGTGCTTACCAAGATGACACTGAATGTTCCCAAGTGGTCTAGTTACAATTTTGACTTAAAATCGGCTTGAAAATCTATGGCAAGACTTAAATGGCTATCTAGCAATGATCAACAAACAACTTGATAGAGCTTGAAGAATTTTAAATATAATAATGTGCAAATAGTGTACAATTCAAAAGCTCTTAGACTTACCCAGAAAGACTCACAGCTGTATTCCCTTCCAAAGGTGATTCTGAGATGTATTGACTCAGGGGTGTGAATACTTATGCAAATGAGATATTTCTGTATTTAATTTTGAATACATTTGAAAACATTTCAAAAAACATGTTTTTGCGTTGTCATAATGAGGTATTGTGTATGTAACCGATGTGAAATGGCTAGCTAGTTAGCGGTGGTGTGCGCTAATAGCGTTTCAATCGGTGACGTCACTCGCTCTGAGACCTTGAAGTAGATGTTCACCTTGCTCTGCAAGGGCTGCAGCTTTTGTGGCAGGATGGGTAACGATGCTTCGAGGGTGGCTGTTGTTGACGTGCGCAGATGGTCCCTGGTTCGAGCCAAGGTAGGGGCGAGGAGAGGGACGGAAGCAATACTGTTACATGTAGATGGGTGAGAAAAACATACATTTAATCCATTTTGAATTCAGGCTGTAACAAAACCAATTGTGGAATAAGTCAAGGGGTATGAATATTTTCTGAAGGCACACCAAAAATATATACCAATTTCCTCTGTAAGCAGAAGTATTACCCTTCATTTCTCATCATAACATTGTAGTACAAACATTGCGATATTTTGCCGCCCAGGTTTTACAAACTATCAATTACTATTCAGCAAAATATTAATTAATGAGTGGATGATGAAATCCTCACTTCTTGGCCTGTAGAATTTAGCACGGTGTGTGAGTGAGTGTTTAAAAATATATATATATTTCACCGTTATTTAACCAGGTAGGCAAGTTGAGAACAAGTTCTCATTTACAATTGCGACCTGGCAAAGATAAAGCAAAGCAGTTCGACACATACAACAACAGAGTTACACATGGAGTAAAACAAACATACAGTAAATAATACAGTAGAAAAATAAGTCTATATACAATGTGAGCAAATGAGGTGAGATAAGGGAGGTAAAAGGCAAAAAAAAAGCCATGGTGGCGAAGTAAATACAACATAGCAAGTAAAACACTGGAATGGTAGATTTGCAGTGGAAGAATGTGCAAAGTAGAGAGAAATAATGGGGTGCAAAGGAGCAAAATAAATAAATACAGTAGGGGGAGAGGTAGTTGTTTGGGCTATGTACAGGTGCAGTAATCTGTGAGCTGCTCTGACAGCTGGTGCTTAAAGCTAGTGAGGGAGATAAGTATTTCCAGTTTCAGAGATTTTTGTAGTTCATTCAGCAGAGAACTGGAAGGAGAGGCGGCCAAAGGAAGAATTGGTTTTGGGGGTGACCAGCGAGATATACCTGCTGGAGCGCGTACTACAGGTGGGTGCTGCTATGGTGACCAGCGAGCTGAGATAAGGGGGGACTTTACCTAGCAGGGTTTTGTAGATGACCTGGAGCCAGTGGGTTTGGCGACGAGTATGGCGCGAGGGCCAGCCAACGAGAGTGTACAGGTCGCAGTGGTGGGTAGTATATGGGGCTTTGGTGACAAAAGGGATGGCACTGTGATAGATTGCATCCAATTTATTGAGTAGGGTATTGGAGGCTATTTTGTAAATGACATCGCCGAAAGTCGAGGATCGGTAGGATGGTCAGTTTTACAAGGGTATGTTTGGCAGCATGAGTGAAGGATGCTTTGTTGTGAAATAGGAAGCCAATTCTAGATTTAACTTTGGATTGGAGATGTTTGATGTGAGTCTGGAAGGAGAGTTTACAGTATAACCAGACACCTAAGTATTTGTAGTTGTCCACATATTCTAAGTCAGAACCGTCCAGAGTAGTGATGTTGGGCAGGTGCAGGCATCGATCGGTTGTATTTCAGAGCAATTGGAAGCCACGGAAGGAGAGTTGTATGGCATTAAAGCTCGTCTGGAGGGTTGTTAACGGTGTTCAAAGGGCCAGAAGTATACAGAATGGTGTCGTCTGCGTAGAGGTGGATCAGAGACTCACCAGTAGCAAGAGCAACATCATTGATGTATACAAAGAAGAGAGTCGGTCCAAGTATTGAACCCTGTGGCACCCCCATAGAGACTGCCAGCGGCCCGGACAACAGGCCCTCCGATTTGACACACTGAATAATCAGAGAAGTAGTTGGTGAACCAGGCGAGGCAATCATTTGAGAAACCAAGGCTATCGAGTCTGCCGATGAGGATGTGGTGATTGACAGAGTCGAAAGCCTTGGCCAGGTCAATGAATACGGCTGCACAATATTGTTTCTTATCGATGGCGGTTAGCATATCGTTTAGGACCTTGTGGCTGAGGTGCACCCATGACCAGCTCTGAAACCAGATTGCATAGCGGAGAAGGTATGGTTGGATTCAAAATGGTTGGTAATCTGTTTGTTGACTTGGCTTTCGAAGACCTTAGAAAGGCAGGGTAGGATAGATATAGGTCTGTAGCAGTTTGGGTCAAGAGTGTGTCCCCCTTTGGAGAGGGGGAAGACCGCAGCTGCTTTCCAATCTTTGGGAATCTCAGACTACACGAAAGAGAGGTTGAACAGGCTAGTAATAGGGGTTGCAACAATTTCGGCAGATAATTTTAGAAAGAAAGGGTCCAGATTCTCTAGCCCGGCTGATTTATAGGGGTCCAGATTTTGCAGCTCTTTCAGAACATCAGCTGACTGGATTTGGGAGAAGGATAAATGGGGAAGGCTTGGGCGAGTTGCTGTGGGGGAGTGCAGTGCTGTTGACCGGGGTAGGGGTAGCCAGGTGGAAAGCATGGCCAACCGTAGAAAAATGCTTATTGAAATTCTCAATTATAGTGGATTTATCGGTGGTGACAGTGTTTCCTGTCCTCAGCGCAAGCGCAGTGGGCAGCTGGGAGGAGGTGTTCTTATTCTCCATGGACTTTACAGTGTCCCAGAACATTTTTGAGTTTGTGTTGCAGGAAGCAAATTTCTGCTTGAAAAAGCTATCCTTGGCTTTTCTAACTGCCTGTGTATATTGGTTTCTAGCTTCCCTGAAAAGTTGCATATCACGGGGGCTGTTCGATGCTAATGCAGAACGCCATAGGATGTTTTTGTGTTGGTTAAGGGCAGTCAGGTCTGGAGAGAACCAAGGGCTATATCTGTTCCTGGTTCTAAATTTCTTGAATCGGGCATGCTTATTTAAGATGGTGAGGGCACTGCCCCCTCAAGATTCTGAGCCTGCTTGGCAGGGTTGGTCCTGCAAAGCCAAAGCCCCCTAAAGGGAGAGCATAATAAACAAGGAAATTCTCAAAGCTGCTAATGAGAACCTTGACGACCTTGTACCTAGCCGTTGGGGATTCCGCTAGGGGGGGGGCAGTGGCATTGCTGGCAACACTAGCTGCAGTAACCCATGGGGAGGGGGTCACACTCGGACATTCAGAGAGGGGGTATATTATTGTGGCCCTGGTGGCACGAAACCAATCGGACTGCATGGAGATGCTTGGGAACATGGTCAAAATGGATGACCGTATTGTGGGTGTTTCAGGAAGAAGGTGTACATTTGACCTCCATCATCTAGGATGTGACAATGGTAAATAAATCTCTACATTTATGCTCATTTTTTGCGCGGTCTTGCAGGCCTTCTCATGCAGCTGCAACTGCAAGTACATTTGTAAATCATGACCCATCTTGAGTTGGGCTCTGGGATGGTGCAATTGTTGAGAGGGTGAGCTTATGGTTGTGTGGGGGTAAGGGCTGAATGTGTGTGGGTGTATGTGTGTATCCCACAACTGTTGCGAAGGAAGAAGTAAAAGATGTTAGGGACTATAGAGGATGATTCACAGCAATATGTAATAAAAATCGAGGTGAGGGCGATGGAAATGCATTTGGCAATGGATCTGCTTCGGTTCGGTGGATGGTGCTGTGTGCACTTTTCGAAGGATGGATCCCAGTCGGTCCGGGGCTGTGCGATGCGGGGGGTCGGGGGTGGTCTGCCGGGCATTGGGATGACAACCCAACTCGAGATGGGGGCTTTTGGCGGGTGGAATAGTGGGGACCAATTGGAGGTTTGCTTAGTGGAGATGCAAATGTCATGGTACAACTATATAGACACTCAATCATTATGTTACTTTTTAATAGGACGTTTACAAACATATATTTTGATAAAAATAATTGAAAGGTGTGTCTCATTATGGTAAGTGGTGAAATAAGTATAGCCAGTTACAATTGTAATGGCTTAGCAGATAATAAGAAAAGACGATCAGTATTTACCTGGCTAAAAGAGAAGGATTATAATATCTACTGTTTACAGGAAACCCATTCGACAGTTTTAGATGAAGTTTTGTGGAAAAAGAACTGGGGGGGCAAAATATATTTCTCCCATGGGCAAAGAAATTCAAAAGGGGTGATGGTTTTAATTAATAATAACTTTGATCCAAATGTGCAACTTGTCCAAACAGATCCTCAAGGTAGATGGATTATTTTAAATATGTTATTGGACAATAAACATATATGGCTTATTAACCTATACGGTCCGAATAATGATGATCCAAGCTTCTTTGACAATATATATAAGAATGTATCAACTCTACAAGCAACACTAGACTCGATTATTATAGTGGGAGATTTTAATACGGTCTTAAATACCTCTATGGACTGGAAAGGAAATCACACTACAAACTATCACCCTCAGGCACTTAAGGAAATCAGGAATGTCATGGATATATTGGAATTAGTGGATATATGGAGACTTAAATACCCTGACCTAGTGAGATATACATGGCGGAGGCTTAATCAAGCTAGTCGCCTTGACTACTTTCTTATATCATTCTCTCTGGCACCAAAAGTTAAAAAGTGTTTGATAGGGGACAGAATGCGGTCAGACCATCACATAATTGGCATATATATTACTCTTACAGAATTTCCACGTGGGCGAGGATATTGGAAATTTAATTAAAGCCTACTAGATGATAAATTGTTTAGAACTAGGACAGAAGAATTTATAACTGACTTTTTTAGATATAACATAGGTACAGCAGATCCCCATATTGTATGGGACACTTTTAAGTGTGCCTTTAGAGGCCATGCAATTCAGTACTCATCTATAAAACAAAAGCAATTTCGATCAAAAGAGTCCATATTAACAAAGGAAATTGAAGGACTAACAGTACAGTTAGATAACAATAAAAACGGTACCATAGAGGCACAGAATAAGTTAGAGGAAAAACAAAAAGAAATGGAGGAACTTATTCAAGAAAGATCCAGTGTAATATATTACAAAAATAAAGCGAACTGGATGGAATATGGGGGAAAATGCACCAAATTCTTTTTCAATCTTCAATATAGAAATGCTACCAAAAAAAACGTATTAAAACTTGTTACAAATGATGGAGTCACGCATGATTCACCAAATGATGTTTTGAAAGAGGAAGTAAAGTACTTTAAGAATATATTTTCGTTTCAGGCTCCTCCATCTCCACTAACTGAAACTAATTGTATGGATTTTTTCCCTAATAACAATGTAAAATTAACATCTGTACAGAAAGACTCATGTGAAGGCCTAATTACAGAGGAGGAACTACTTGATGCAATTGGGGCCTTCAAGGATGGGAAAACTCCAGGACTGGATGGCATACCAGTGGAAGTATACAAACATTTTTTTGATATACTCAAAGGACCATTATTAGCTTGTTTTAACCACTCCTATATAAATGATAGATTATCAGACACACAACAAGAAGGTGTGATATCATTATTACTGAAACAGGACCCAAGTGGTATATATAAAGATCCAGTCCATTTAAAAAATTGGAGACCTCTTACACTTCAGTGTTGTGATGCAAAAATCCTAGCAAAATGCTTGGCGCATAGAATAAAAAAAGTTTTGTCAGATATTATTCATCCTAATCAGACAGGTTTTTTACATGGACGATACATTGGAGATAATATAAGGCAAGTACTGGAAACAATGGAACACTATGAAATATCGGGGACACCAGGCCTGGTTTTCATAGCTGATTTTGAAAAGGCTTTTGATAAAGTACGACTGGAGTTTATATATAAATGCCTAGAATATTTCAATTTTGGGGAATCTCTTATAAAATGGGTAAAAATTATGTATAGTAACCCTAGGTGTAAAATAGTAAATAATGGCTACATCTCAGAAAGTTTTAAACTATCTAGAGGAGTAAAACAAGGTTGTCCACTATCGGCATATCTATTTATTATTGCCATCGAAATGTTAGCTGTTAAAATTAGATCAAACATTAATATTAAGGGATTAGAAATCCAGGGCCTAAAAACTAAGGTGTCATTGTACGCTGATGATTCATGTTTTCTTTTAAAACCACAACTAGAATCTCTCCACGGCCTCTTAGAGGATCTAGATACATTTGCTATCCTCTCTGGATTAAAACCAAATTATGATAAATGTACCATATTACGTATTGGATCACTAAAAAATACACATTTTACATTGCCATGTAGTTTACCAATTAAATGGTCTGACGGTGATGTGGACATACTCGGTATACAAATCCCAAAAGAAAGAAATGATCTCACTCCAATAAGTTTTTATAGAAAGTTAGCAAAAATAGATAAGATCTTGCTACCATGGAAAGGAAAATACCTGTCTATTTGTGGGAAAATCACCCTGATTAACTCTTTAATCATATCACAGTTTACCTATTTGCTTATGGTTTTGCCTACACCTAGTGACCTGCTTTTTAAATTATATGAACAAAAAATATTCAATTTTATTTGGAACGGCAAGCCAGATAAAATTAAAAGGGCCTATTTATATAACGAATATGAATTCGGAGGGCAGAAATTATTAAATATTAAAGCATTAGACCTCTCACTAAAGGCATCAGTCATACAAAAGTTATACTTAAATCCAAACTGGTTCTCTAGTAGATTGGTACGAATGTCTCATCCTATGTTCAAGAAGGGCCTTTTTCCCTTTATTCAGATTACACCTGCTCACTTTCGGTTGCTTGAAAAGGAAATAATCTCCAAAATATCTTTATTTTTTAAACAAGCCTTAGAAAGTTGGTTGCAATTTCAGTTTAATCCACCTGAAAGGACGGAACAAATAGTGCAACAAATCTTGTGGTTAAATTGAAATATAGTAATTGATAAAAAAAACTGTATTTATCGAAGAAATGTTTAAAAAAGGTATAATTTTTGTGAATGATATCATAAATAGGACTGGTGGAGTAATGTCACACATGCAGCTAACACAGACATATGGAAATGTCTGCTCTACCCAAAATTACAACCAATTAATTGCAGCATTACCACAAAAATGGAAGAGGCAGGTGGAAGGGGATAAAAGTAAGGAACTTGTATGTCGGCCTTATATTAAAGAACATAAATGGTTAAAGAAAAGTGTGATAAATAAAAACATATACCAATTTCATTTAAGGACCAAAAAACTTACGGCTGTGCCATATAAATTGCAAAATAGTTGGGAAGAGATTTTCGATGTACCCATTCCATGGCACATGGTTTATGAATTGATACGCAAAACAACGCCGGATTCAAAACTTCGAATTTTTCAATTTCAATCAATCAATCAATTTTATTTTATATAGCCCTTCGTACATCAGATAATATCTCGAAGTGCTGTACAGAAACCCAGCCTAAAACCCCAAACAGCTAGAATGCAGGTGTAGAAGCACGGTGGCTAGGAAAAACTCCCTAGAAAGGCCAAAACCTAGGAAGAAACCTAGAGAGGAACCAGGCTATGAGGGGTGGCCAGTCCTCTTCTGGCTGTGCCGGGTGGAGATTATAACAGAACTATGCCAAGATGTTCAAAAATGTTCATAAGTGACAAGCATGGTCAAATAATAATCATGAATAATTTTCAGTTGGCTTTTCATAGCTGATCATTAAGAGTTGAAAAACAACAGGTCTGGGACAGGTGGCGTTTCCATAACCGCAGGCAGAACAGCTGAAACTGGAATAGCAGCAAGTTTAAATTATTGTACAAAATTCTTGCAACTAATAGAATGTTATATATATGGGGGATACAATCTTCCCAGCTCTGTAGATTCTGCTGTGAGGAGGCAGAGTCATTAGACCATTTATTTTGGTATTGTCCGCATGTAGCTCGTTTTTGGTCACAGGTCCAGGAATGGTTGAAGAATTGCAACATTTGCGTAGAACTAACGCTACAGATAGCAATACTGGGGGATCTGAAAAGCCATAGCCAATCAATCAATAATATAATAATTATTTTAGCAAAAATGTTTATTTTTAATTTACAATCCGTGGAAGCTATGAGAATAGGAAGATTCAAATCGTTTGTGAAGCATCACAGCACAGTTGAAAAATATTTGGCAAATAAAAATCCGAAATGGATGATGTTGAAAGATAGATGGGAAAGGTTGAGTGGAGCTGAAGGGTGGGACTAATAACAAGATAAACAATGTAGGGCATACGGGATCTGTGAAATGTGTATAGGTGCGGAGCTATTGTGAAATAGCACAGTTACAAGTGGAAATCAAACTGGATGGACAACAGAAATAGAGGAAGGACTAAGAACAAACAAGAGAGAACTATTATAAAGTAGACTGTGTCTGTAAAATGTGTATAAGATGTATAAATTGAAGGTAAAAACAGAAATGTTTATCAGTTTACTCCAATTGGGGGATCGGTGGTAGGGTTTGCGGGGAATAATAATAAAGGTATACTCTTTAAAAAAAGTATGTATGTCTATGTAGGTATGTGTATGTATATATGTGTATATGTATGCATACGTGAATGGATATATATATTTACCCCAAAAAATATGGGGGATTGGAAATGATGCAGACAATTACATTGGAAGCAACATTCTTTCCGCAATATTAAGCTGATCCACCCCCCAAAAAAATAAAAATAAATTTAAAATAAATTTAAAAAAAGATGGTGAGGAAGGCATTTAAAAAAAAAAAATAACCAGGCATCCTCTACTGACGGGATGAGATCAATATCCTTCCAGGATACCCCGGCCAGGTCGATTAGAAAGGCCTGCTCGCTGAAGTGTTTCAGGGAGCGTTTGACAGTGATGAGTGGAGGTTGTTTGACCGCTGACCCATTACGGATGCAGGAAATGAGGCAGTGATCGCTGAGATCTTGGTTGAAAAGAGCAGAGGTGTATTTAGAGGGCAGGTTGGTTAGGATGATATCTATGAGGGTGCCCGTGTTTACGTCTTTGGGGTGGTACCTGGTAGGTTCATTGATAATTTGTGTGAGATTGAGGGCATCAAGCTTAGATTGTAGGATGGCTGGGGTGTTAAGCATGTCCCAGTTTAGGTTGCCTAGCAGCACGAGCTCTGAAGAAAGATGGGGGGCAATCAGTTCACATATGGTGTCCAGAGCACAGCTGGGGGCAGAGGGTGGTCTATAGCAGGCGGCAACGGTGAGAGACTTGTTTTTAGAGAGGTGGATTTTTAAAAGTAGAAGTTCAAATTGCTTGGGTACAGACCTGGATAGTAGGACAGAACTCTGCAGGCTATCTTTGCAGTAGATTGCAACACCGCCCCCAGCAATGGACAAGGCATATTGACATTAAGGACAGGCATGCTTAGTCGAGTGATCATAAGGGTCCAGTGAGTAGTGAGGTTGGTTGGGGTAACGGCGATTCAGACAGCTACCTGGGCCATAGGTAACAAGCTGGCATAGGATGGAGGTCTGATTTAGCCACCTCGTGCGTTTCCGACGGTAGATTAGTGGGGTTCCGTGTGGTAGAGGGGATCAATCCAATTGGCAAAATAGAAATAATTATAGTGACTCAAATTGTCCGATAGACCTATTCAGATAGCAGCCGTGTGGGCTAAGATGCTCAGTAAAAAAACATCCAACGGTGTGTACCACCAGGCCCAGCTCTCTCTGCCTGCTGAGATAGATAAAGTTGTCTCTAGCCAGTGGTATGCACAGGAAGTTGAGAACAGGGATTATCTAGTCACAACATGATGACAGGAGACTCAGATGGCCTTACAAGACCAGGCACATCAATGCCGCTGAGTATCAAGAGTTGACATCTTCTGATAAGTGTGGGGAACCTCCTTCATGGTTACGTTACTGACGCTACAGGACATATGTGTGTACCCATTGGCTATACAGAACTATGCTACAGATAGAGGACGAGTGAAAACCCTTTGGAGGCATGACAGACCTGGAGGCATCGACAGTGGGGGAACCCCCTCCCCCGTATATGATCTTCCTCCTGGTCTTCTTCTTCTTCATCACTGGCCTCCTGGGCTTCCTGGTCTGCCACCTGCTGAAGAAGAAGGGCTACCGTTGCAGGACTGGGGAGGAGGAGGACGATGACGAGTGTGAGCAGAAACTGGGACCAGACAAGAATGGTAGGTATCTACCAGGATCTGTCAGAGTGTGTTTATATATACTGTATATTGGCTTTTGATCTATCCATTGATGTCAAATAAAATACAATCTTATTGGTCACATACACATATTTAGCAGATGTTATGGCAGGTGTAGCGAAATGCTTGTGTTCTTAGCTCCGACAGTGCAGTAGTATCTAACAATTCACAACAATACACACATCTAAAATTATAAGAATGGAATTAAGAAATATATATATTTGTTTTAACAACAAAAACGTGTTGTAGTGGCAATGATTAAAATACAGTAGAATAGAATACAGTATCCAGAAGTGGGACCAAGTCATTGTTTTACAAGTCACAAGTAAGTCTCAAGTCTTAGCACTGAAGTCCCAAGTCAAGTCTCAAGTCAGGCAAGTCCGAGTCAAGTCTCAAGTCAAGACCAACAAGTCTCAAGTCCTAAACTTTGAGTTTCGAGTTCTAAACAAGTCATAATGTGCTCTTCACCAAATGTAATACCCTTTCATATTTTAACAAGAGTAATAGTTAGTATATTACATTTACGCAAATCCTGAATGCTTTTAAAAATATATTTATTACTTTCCAAATAAACCCGCCGACGTTCCTCTGCACTGCCACGCGCAACTTTTTCTCAACTGGCACAATTTGATTGGCTGCTGTCCGATTCAAACTGTAATCCGTTAAATGAAGAGTTAATGCGCTACACACTTTTTAAAAAAGCATAATTTTTAATATTTGGGCTTGGGGAGGGTATCAAGTCAGTTCGAGTCGAAAGGCTCAAGTCCAAGTTAAGTCGCGAGTCATTGGTGTTAAAGTCAAAGTCGAGTTGCAAGTCATGATATTTGTGACTCGAGTCCAAGTCATGTGACTCGAGTCCACACCTCTGGTATATACAAATGAAATGAATAAAGCAGTATGTTAACATTATTCAAGTGACTAGTATTCTATTATTAAAGTGACCAGTGATTCCATGTCTATGTACATGGGGCAGCAGCCTCTAAGATACAGGGTTGAGTAGCCAGGTGGTAGCCGTGAAGGCTATTTAACAGTCTGATGGCCTTGAGATAGAAGCTGTTTTTCAGTCTCTAGATCCCAGCTTTGATGCACCTGTACTGACCTCGCCTTCTAGATGGTAGTGGGGTGAACAGGCCTTGTCTCGGGTGGTTGTTGTCCTTGAGGGTCTTGTTGGCCTTCCTGTGACATCGGCTGCTGTAGGTGTCCCAGAGGGCAGGCAGTGTGCACCCAGTGATGCGTTGTGCAGACCTCACTACCCTCTGGAGAGCCTTACACCAGGCGGTGATACAGCCTGACAGGATGCTCTCAATTGTGCATCTGTAAAAGTTTGTAAGGGGCTTAGGGGCCAAGACAAATTTCTTCAGCCTCCTGAGTTTGAAGAGCCGCTGTTGCGCCACCTTCACCACACTGTCTGTGTGGGTGGACCATTTCAGATTGTCAGTGATGTGTATGCCGAGGAACTTGAAGCTTTCCACCTTCTCCACTGCGGTTTCGTCGATGTGGATAGGGGCGTGCTCCCTCTGCTGTTTCCTGAAGTCCACGATCAGCTCCTTCGTTTTGTTTACATTGAGGGAGGATATTTTCCTGGCACCACTCCACCAGGGCTCTCACCTCCTCCCTGTAGGCTGTTTTTTCATTGTTGGTAATCAGGCCTGTCGTTTGCAAACTTGATGATTGAATTGGAGGCGTATGTGGCCATGCAGTCATGGGTGAACAGGGAGTACAGGAGGCGGCTTAGTATCCACCCTTGTGGGGCACCTGTGTTGAGGATCAGCGAAGTGGAGGTGTTGTTTCCTTCCTTCACAACCTGGGGGCGGGTCGTCAGGAAGTCCAGGACCCAGTTGCACAGGGTGGGATTCAGACCCAGGGCCCTAAGCTTAATGATGAGCTTGGAGGGTACTATGGTGTTTAAGGCTAAGCTATAGTCAATTAACAGAATGAGAGCCCACAGTCCTTGGGACCGGTGGCACTGTTATCCTCAAAGCGGGAAAATAAGGTGTTTAGCTTGTCCGGGAGCAAGACGTCGGTGTCCGCGACATGGCTGGTTTTCCCTTTGTAACCCGTGATTATCTATTGACCCTACCACATACGCCTTGTATCTGAGCCGTTAAATTGCGACTCCACTTTTTCTCTGTACTGACGTTTTGCCTGTTTGATTGCCTTACAGAGGGAATAACTACATTGTTTGTATTTGACCATATTCCCAGTCACCTTGCCATGATTAAATGTGGTATTTCGCGTTTTCAGTTTTGCGTGAATGATGCCGTCTATCCACGGTTTCTGGTTTGGGTAGGTTTTAATAGTCACAGTGGGAACAACATCAGGGTCAGGGATATGGCTTGGAGAAGTTAAGTATCCATGATTGATTTTTTAAGGCAGATACAAGTGTCGAAAGGCCCTTGGCCATTTACCAAGCAGGAAACTGTACTCTTTAGGTTAGAGGATGTTATTTCAGCTTGAATTAAATTCAGTCCAGTGTAACCACTGAACACTCACAAAGAAGTAATATTTCCCATATTGAATTAGTGTTTATTTAATGGGTACTTGAAAACCATGGGCCTCAGTGCAAGTAAACAACTAGGAAGTAGAATCTCTTGAAAGCATACAAACAAACAGAAATATGCTCCTTTCATTGAAGTGAGGAAAAACGGTCCAGGTCAATAACTTTGAGAATTTCCTTTAATAATCTTGAATGATGATGAAGCACGCTTGGGGGAAAGCTGCTTCGTCAGATAAGCTTTCATATATTACAGATGATGAAGAAGAGGACAATCAAGACACCGTTGAACAAATCCTGAAGTGCATCATTGAAAATGAAGGCAATAACTTAATAGATACTACATTTTGTCAATACCCTTGGCACTTAAATACTGCAATTTAAATTGTGCTTAGCAAAAGTGTGTAATGTTTGTGTTCTACCTTCTAGCTAACATGGAAGCCTTCAAGGATATGCTAGGAAAACAGGATATATGTCAACATCATGATCCTAGGTACGTATTGTTAAGATCAATTTTTCTTTTGCTTAGTTATAATGTATTTTTGTGTAAGTAGATTTACATTCACCTTGTCTTACTCCAGCGTGTTATTATCACCCTTGTTGAAAGTATTTTAGTGCAAAGCTAAGGTAAACAAGCACCTTACTTAGTAACAGCACCAATTCCTCTCAAGTAATATACTCCTACTTTATTTTTCTCTGGAACAAAGCAGTATTTCTGTGGTACATAATGCATATGGTTTAAATGCAGGTCTCCTGTACTGTACTGCAGGGTTTCCCCTGCTTTAGGGTGTCGTGTTTTCAGAGAGGCCACAACAATGGGTGTAGCCTACATTTCTATGTGCCTGTGGCAGTCAGGCAGAGTCTGGAGAAAGTCAGTGTATTGTGTGGCTTGTATTTATGCTGGGACTAGAGGGTAGCTATGGAGTGGGGTGCCCAGCCCCTCTGTTCCTGTGCTATGCAGTGTGTCCTTGGGCTATCTGTCCCATGGGGTCACCTGGCTTAATGTTGTCTTGGTCTCAGCAGCTCTGTTATGGGATCTAGGCCCGTAACTACAAAGTGTCTCAGAGTAGGAGTGCTGATCTAGGATCTGTCCATACAATCTGATTTATTTTTAACCTAAACTCATACTCTGAGACTCTTTGTGGATAGAGGACCTGATCTTTACTGCCTTGTTGTGAGGCAAACAGACAAATAGTCTCCCTACATAGTATGCTACTACTGCACTCTACCAACGTGCTTCTCCTTACATCCATATCAAGCATTCTAGGTAGAGATGATCGAGGGCATTCTAGGTAGAGATGATCGAGGGCATTCTAGAGAAACAGACCCAGTGGTGTGCTGTGATAATATAACTGTGATGTGCTACTAGTATATTGGAGAGATTTATGCTTGTTAATTAGATCCATGTTCTTACTTGGCACCTCTAGGGTGCGGGTTTTAGTGTTCATGTCTGTTTACCAAGATAGTGCTCTCAGACTGACAGCAGCCTACAGGACCGTGGCGTTCGTTGGTATTCTTCCCACACTCTCCTCTCTCAGCCAGCTACAGCAGCAGTACAGATACAGTAGTCCCCAGAGATGCTGCAGTCCTGATGGGAGGGAGGTCACAGACAGAGGCGGCCAGAGAGGGGAACAGACGGACTGATGGATCACACTAGAGACTCTTATTTCACAGGCAGACTACAACAAATATGCTACTATAAACCAGATGCTTAGAAATGGCGTTTAGATGCTTAGAAAGATGTCTTTGGGTGTTTTTGCTTAGTCATGGTCTAGAGTGTTTCCCAGACACGCTCCTCAGGACCCCAAGGGGTGCATGTTTTGGTTTTTGCCCTTATACTACACAGCTGATTCAAATAATCAACTAATCATCGAGCTTTGATTAATTGAATCAGCTGTGTAGTGCTATGACAAAAACCAAAACGCACACAGTGCACCCCTTGGGGTCTCCAGGACCGAGTTTGGAAATGGAATGGAAAATTAACATGCCTGACTGAATGGGTATTTCATTGTCTTTCCAAAAGATTACTGCGCAAAGAGAGCCTGGGGGGTATTCCACCTCATCACCACACAGTGCACTCTGGCGCCCAGCTCGACCATAAGTCCTGCACACTCTGTGTGCAAGGGCGGTCCAAGAAGGCCCGCCGCCTGAGCCGTGTGCCTCGGACCAATAAGCCGAGAACGCCAGGAGAGAGGAGAGAGTCCACTGTGTTCGCTGTGGGAAGGTGAGTCACACTGGACGTGTGTTTGACAACAATACATTCATCTTTATTTATTTAATTTGTTTTGCCAGGTAAACCATTAAGA